>NC_091619.1:41594202-41898302 GCF_027580195.1 Bos mutus
GGAAGCCAAGGCAGTACAGAGTGGCAGGGGACAGGGGCAGGCGCCTCTGGGCTCAGGCTGAGGGCTGGCTGGGCATGCCAGTGGCCGGTGGGCGACACCTCCTTTCTCACACTGGGCACCAGGGAGGCGGGTGGGAAGGCGGGTGGCGGCAGCTGGCAGGTGGCTCAATCACGTGTGTACAGAAACCAACTGCCCCAGCCTCACCGCGCGGGGCCGCTGGGCGGGGCTCAGGGCCTGCTCTGGGGCACATGCCCCACGCCTGGCCTCCAGCCCAGGCCAGGAGCTGCACGCTGCTGGCTCCCGGCCACTGCCGGGTTTGTGCCTGCTTTCCAATTTCAATAAAATGCTGTTATTTCCATAAGATGTTTCTTTTCAGTTTGTAATACTTTCTTAATACAACAAAAATTCTCATAGCTCCCATCTATGAGCTGTTAAATGTTCTGCGAAGTATTTGTGGACATATGAAAAAATCATTTTCGTGGTTGCTTATTGAAATGTATACCAAGTTTCAAAAGTTGGATCAATATCCTAGAAACAAAGTATTATGTAATTCATATAAAATTATCCAGTAAAAGTTTAACATTTCTATAGAAATAAAGAGTAGTGCATAAAAATAAAAGCAGAAGGAACATATCTTTTCAGTATTATGAGGTTAAAAATACCTTAACATAGGAAACTAGTGTAATTTGGGGGTCAATATTTGGCAGATATGGAAGGGCTATTGTTTTTTCTCTTTTTTTGTTTCTTTGAAAAAAGACTATAATAGTTTTTATTCTCTGTTCATCTGATGTTAGGTTTAAATTGCCCAAGGAAGTTGAATAATATTGATTATTACTGCTTAGGCTCTATATTTCATATGAGAATTATCCTTGCATAAGAAAGATAGTTTAAGGGAAAGACCTTGGCAAACCACTTCATCCATAAGAGAAATTATGTTTTGTTCACTTGTATTTTGTTTGCTGAATAACATATTGTTTATAGAGACTCACAGCATAGTTAACACAAATGAGGATTAAATCATTTCCATGACTTTCTAATTTTTGACCCATTTCCAGTTCAGTTCAGTGACTCAGTCACATCCAATACTTTGCAACCCCATGGACTGCAGCACGCCAGGCCTCCTGTTCATCACCAACTCCCAGAGATTGCTCAAATTCATGTCCATTGAGTCAGTGATGTCATCCAACTATCTCATCCTCTGTCATCCCCTTCTCCTCCTGCCTTCAATCTTTTCAAGCATCAGGGTCTTTTCTATTGAGTCAGTTCTTCACATCAGGTGACCAAAATGTTGGCGTTTCAGCTTCAGCATCAGTCTTCCAATGACTATTCAGGACTGGTCTCCTTTAGGATGGACTGGTTGGATCTCCTTGCAGTCCAAAGGACTCTCAAGAGTCTTCTCCAACACAATAGTTCAAAAGCATCAGTTCTTCAGTGCTCAGTTTTCTTTATAGTCCAACTCTCACATCTATACATGACTGCTGGAAAAACCATAGCTTTAACTAGATGGACCTTTGTTGGCAAAGTAATGTCTCTGGTTTTTAATATGCTATCTAGGTTGGTCCTAGCTTTTCTTCCATGGAGCAAGCATCTTTTAATTTCATGGCTGCAGTTACCATCTACAATGATTTTGGAGCCCCAGAAATAAAGTCTCTCACTGTTTCCATAATAAATTATTTTCACATAATATTTTCTTGTGTCTCCACTATTGATTGACTTAGGGAAATGATGTGTTTGTGTTTGTATGTGTATATCTATCAAAAATGACAGCCAGCACAAAAATCCAAAGTCACAAGTACATTTTAAGTATGTGCATGTGTGCTCAGTCCCTAAGTCATGTCCAACCCTTCACAACCCTATGGACTCAGACCTCGAGGCTTCTCTATCCATGGAATTCTCCAGGCAAGAATACTGGTGTGCGTTGCCATTTCCTCCTCCAGGGGATCTTCCCAACCCGGGGACTGAACCGCATCACCTGTGTCTCCTGGATTGGCAGGCCAGTTCTTTACAACTAAGCCACCTACATTTTAAGTACATTCCTGGTTAAATACATTAACTTTTTATTATAAAACACATATTTAATAATAGGAGGAAAAGGGAATAATTAAAATTTTTAATGAAATTTTAATAAAATTTTAATAAAATTTTAATTAAAATTTTTAATTTTAATTTTTAACCTCATTATTAATGATTGCAACTCTGTAGAGTCATGTGGCAGAAGTCATGTGAGACTGACCGGAATCTAGGAGCTCAAGCTCCAGAGGAGAGACGTTTGGTGCCTAATAAATTTCCTACCATCTCCTCAGGAAATAGCTCTGTTTTGTTAAACAAAGTGAAATGAGTTAGCATGTAGTTATAACTTTCTAATATAGGTATCAAAATGTGGAGAAGAGATGACTCCTTAATATTTGGCAAGTATGTGATCTGTTATCTAGGACTTTGTGTACACATGTACACACACATTCACCCAGCCTTTTTTAACCTGGAACATTTCCACATTAAAGAATACCAGTGTTGGACTTCCTTGGTGGTCCAGAAGTTAAGACTTCATGCGTCCAACGTAGGAGGCATGGGTTTGATCCTTGGGCAGGGAAGTTCCATATTCCATGTGGTGCAGCCAAAAAAATTATATATATATATATATATATATATATATATCAGTATTTTTGAAAGTTCTAGAGCTGAACAAAAAGCTTTAAAAGTATTCTTGTTTGTCTTTCAAATATTTGAAGTGCAATTATAGAGTCTTCAAATTCTATCTTTGTAAGACAGAATACTTAGCATTGTAAAATTATTGATCTGATCAATGAGAGCAAGTCTGATATATTTATTTTTCTCAGTCCTCTAGAGTTATATTTTGTTTCTTCTTCAAAGCCCTAAATACTGACAAATTGCTAGTTTACTTGTTTTATTAAAGTCATAAAAAGTGATATAGTCCAAAATCCCTAGATAATATACTTATTTTTTTTCCATTTTTCCCTGTTTCATTATTTTTTCTTGTTCTTATTTGAAAGAATGGGTCACACATGAAATATATGCTTGTATGCTGGTGGTTCAGACGGTAGAGAATCCGCCTGCAATGCAGGAGACCTGATTCGATCCATGGGTTGGGAAGATCCAGAGGAGGGCATGGCAACCCACTCCTTTATTCTTGCCTTGAGAATCCCCATGGACAGAGGATCTTGGAAGGCTACAGTCCATGGGATAAAGAGAGTCAAACACGACTGAGCGACTAAGGACAGCATAGCACATGCTTGGAGAAGGCAATGGCAACCCACTCCAGTACTCTCGCCTGGAAAATCCCATGGAAGGAGGAGCCTGGTAGGCTGCAGTCCATGGGGTCGCACAGAGTCGGACACGACTGAAACGACTTAGCAGCAGCAGCAGCGGCACATGCTTGATATGACTACTTACAGTACTGTAGTCTTGTCAGAATTTGTGGAAAGAAATTTGACTAATGACTGTTAATCCTTTTGTTTTATTACAATTTTTTAAAGGAAAACACTCTAGGTTTCATAAAACCAACTTAAGAAAAACAAGGTAATAGCTATTTTAGTGTTTTATGTTTAAAAACATTATAGTCTTTCTGTAAATTTCTACCTATTTATTAACACAGGTTATGATGGCGTAGAGTGGAAAATAATGGAGCTATGTATCATGAACTATTCTCAGACCCCTTGTTGCTTTTACATTTATTTGTTCCCCCATCTTCATTTTCACTGCCTTTCAATAGACAAATTAAGCAGTAATTAAAACGTTGTTTTGATGTTATGGGTATCTACCTACCAACACAATTCTGTGTAACTTCCATAAACTTGTCTTTAAAAGGAAGTAGAATAGCCCCATGGTCAAAGTTTAGGGGCCGGATCCATTTGAGTTGGAATTTAGCTCAGCTGTTCTCCAGCTTTGTCTTTGACAAGTCCTTTACTCTCTTTAATCTTGGTTTCTTTGTACATACAATAAGGATGCCTACTCTGATGGCTAATTTATGTTTTAACTTGGCTCAGCCAAAGGATGCCCAGACACTTGTCAAACATTATTCCGGGTATATCTGTGAGGGTGTTTCTGATGATGTTAACATTTGAATCTGTAGACAGAGTAAAGCAGATTGTAATTCTTAGTGTGGTGGACCTCATCTAATCAGGTGAAGAACTGAATTGAACAAAACGTCTGTAACTGTTTCTTTCTTGTAACTAGTATCATGAACATTTCCTCATATTATTAATTACCTTTCTACTTTCTGTTTTTGTTATTTTGACTACTTTAGATACTTCATGGGAGTAGAATGATAGATGATTTGTTCTTTTGTGACTTTGTTTTTTCATTTAGTATCATGTTTTCAAGTTTCATCCATGTTGTAGTATGTGATATTCTGTTGTAGGCATAGACCACGATTTCTTCATCCAGTCATCTGTCAATGGATACTTGGGTTGCTTCTACCTCTGGATATTATGAATAATGCTATGATGAACATGGGGTGTATGAATATCTCTTCATGATCTTGCTTTGAGTTCTTTTGGATGATGCTATATTTTTGAGTTCAGTTCAGACGCTCAGTCATGTCCAACTCTTTGTTACCCCAAGGACTGCAGCACACCAGGCCTCCCTGTCCATCACCAACTCCTGGAACCTACCCAAACTCATGTCCATTGAATCAGAGATGCCATCCGACCATCTCATCCTCTGTCGTTCCCTTCTCCTCCTGCCCTCAATCTTTCCCAGCATCAGGGTCTTTTCAAATGAGTCAGTTCTTTGCATCAGGTGGCCAAAGTATTGGAGTTTCAGCTTCAACATCAGTCCTTCCATTGAACACCCAGGACTGATCTCCTTTAGGATGGACTGGTTGGATCTCCTTGCAGTCCAAGGGACTCTCAAGAGTCTTCTCTAACACCACAGTTCAAAGGCATCAATTCTTCAGTGCTCAGCTTTCTTTAGAGTCCAACTCTCACATCCATACATGACTACTGGAAAAACCATAGCCTTGATTAGACAGACCTTTGTTGGCAAAGTAATGTCTCTGCTTTTTAATATGCTGTCTAGGTTTGTCATAACTTTCCTTCCGAGGAGCTGTATTTTTATTGTGTTTTATTCCCTCTCTCAACTGGCCATCCCACTTGTCCCTCTTCTAGATGGTCTTTTTCTAAACACAAGCATCACAGTTGAACACAATCAGGGCCATGGATCCTAATGAAACGTATCCCTGAGGGACCTCAGAATGCAAACCTGGGTAACAAGCAGCTGGAAACACACAATGAGAGGAGAGGATAGACCAATGTGTTTAACATTAAAATGAGATACTAACTTTGTGTGAAGAGTGGAGCCATTTAGCTATTAAGCACAGCTCAGTCGTGTCTGACTTTGCGACCCCATGGACTGTAACCCACCTAGCTCCTCTGTCCATGGGGATTCTCCAGGCAAGAATCCTGGAGTGGGTTGCCATGCCCTCCTCCAGGGGATCTTCCCAACCCAAGGATTGAACCCAGGTCTCCCACAATGCAGGCAGATCCTTTACCATCTGAGCCACCAAGAATACTGGAGTGGGTAGCCTATCCCTTCTCCAGGGATCTTCGTGACCCAGGAATTGAACTGGGGTCTCCTGTCTTGCAGGTGTATTCTTTACCAGCTAAGCTAGATGAGCTCATTTATCTCCCCTCCACTGTGAAGCTGTCTTCTTAATTTTATCTCAGTTTAGGGTTTCCCTGGTGGTCCACTGGCTAAGACTTCACCTTCCAATGCAGGGGGTGCAGGTTTAATTCCTAGTTGAGAAACTAAGATCCCACATGCTGTGCCACCAAAAACCAAAGCAATGTTATAACAAATTCAATCAAGGCTTTAAAAAAATTGTTTTATCTCAGACTCAGAGGAAAATTCTTTTAAACTTAGACAGTCTTCAGCACTGACATCCACACCCAGCTCTTCCATTGGCTCCACTGTTGGAGGGTGGAAAAAATAACAAACCCTCATTGAAGACTTATTATCTTCAGGCATTGTCCAAGCTCTTTCATCAGAGAAGGCGATGGCACCCCAATCCAGTACTCTTGCCTGGAATATCCCATGGATGGAGGAGCCTGGTAGGCTGCAGTCCATGGGGTCGCTAAGAGTCGGACACGACTGAGCGACTTCCCTTTCACTTTTCACTTTCATGCATTGGAGAAGGAAATGGCAACCCACTCCAGTGTTCTTGCCTGGAGAATCCCAGGGATAGGGAGCCTGGTGGCTGCTGTCTATGCGGTCGCACAGAGTCGGACACAACTAAAGTGACTTAGCAGTAGCAAGCTCTTTCATATCTTAACTCACTTAATCCTCATGAAAACCCATGAGCAGCTCTTATTTTTATCTACATTTTACCAATAAGGAGCTGAGGCACAGGGAGATTAAGTAACTTGTCTGAGCTACATACAGTGGGAATTGGGACATTCAAGTGTATAAAGATATGGTAAACATACACAGGAAATTTAAAAAGTTTAAAAAGTACACCTAACTCCAGAAAACACAGAAAGTACCAAAACAAAGAAATGTAATCATATCTACTATTTAGTTCATCTATGAATAATATTTTCATAATAATAATGATCACTACTGATTTAACAAAAATTATAGTAGAACTAGGAGAGGACAGGAGAAGGGGAACTGTAGGATAATGATGGGTGGTTTAAGACAACAGAATACTCATCTTTGATGGTACAAAGTCAATAGGTGATTCTGAAATTGGTAGATGAATAAATAGCAGAATAAGAATATTTTTGGAAATCTAACAAGACATAGTTACAATACTTGTGTCAGTTTTTCAAATGCAGATAACAAAATTCTCCCAAGCAGATTTAAGGAAGCGATGTTAGTTCACAAAACAACTCCTGGAACTACATTACGGAACTGGCCTGGTGAGGGGGCTGTTGAGGCTGTCCCCAGAACCAGCTTCATCTACTGTGTTCTAGAAACTCTTGCTGCCCAAACTAACTCTTGAATATATTTTCTCTGCTGTACCCACACCAGCAAAAATGGACTCTGGTCACTCAGCCTGTGTCTTCACCTACTTTGCCTCTAAATCAAAGTAGATGATTAGCAAAATCTTAGTCACATCCCTAATCCAGTAGCAAGGGAGATTGGGATATTTCCCCCTAATTCTATCTTGGTAGAGTAAATTCACAATGGGGGGGGGGAAGGGTTATCAAGCTATGGAGAGGGTGTTTGGAAGATATGGGCAGCCATGAATGACAGATAGTCACTATACATGCCTTATCTCTTCTTTCTAATCCCTTGTGTGCATGCTTGGTTGCTCAGTCGTGTCTGACTCTTTGCGACCCCATGGACTGTAGTCTGCCAAGCTCCTCTGTCCATGGGATTCTCCAGGCAAGAATATGGAGTGGGTTGCTATGCCACCTCCAGGGGATCTTCCCAACCGAGGGATCAAACCCAGGTTTCCTGTATTGCAGGCAGATTCTTTACAGTCTGAGCCACAAGGGGAGCCCCAGCGTTTCCCTTCACCAGGGGATTTTCCCAACCAGGAATTGAACTGGGGTCTCCTGCATTGCAGGCAGATTCTTTACCAGCTGAGCTACCAGAGAAACCCTTTCGAATCCCTTATTGTCTTCAAATAACCAAAATTGTCTAATCTCCTCATAAATAGCTCATAAATCTGTTCATTTTTCCCACTCTCCCTGCCATTTCTCTAGTGTAGGTCAGTTTAACAACTTCTCAACTTGTCTCACTCCCTGCCCTGTTGCCTCTTGGATCTGCATTATGGAAAATAAGAGGCTAGATAAGAGAAGAGAAACTTTGAAATTTGTGGATTTTCTATAAATACGGTCAAATTAAAATTTAATTGTAGACAGTGCCAAACGCAGAAATAAATCTAAATTGTTTCCAAGGGGACAATTTAGTCTTCTTTAATGGAAAAAAAGCTCCTCCCTGAACTTCGGTGTTGACTTATGAATGTATTCAAGGCAGCTGTGTGTGGAATGGTGCCAGCTCTCTGGACAGGGAGATTATAGAGTTTAGGTTCTGTGATCTCCTTTACTGTTTCTGTGATCTTGAGAAACCCCACAACTCTCTGAACTTATTCACTATAGAGGCATTAGAGAATTTCTGTGAAATAATTGGGGCTTCCCAGATGTTGCTAGTGATAAAGAATCTGCCAACCAATGCAGGAGACGCAGGAGATATGTGTTCAATCCCTGGGTCAAGAAGATCCTCTGGAGTAGGAAATGGCAACTCACTCAAGTATTTTTGTCTGGAAAATTCCATGGACAGAGGAGCCTGGTGGGCTACAGTCCATAGGCTCACAAAGAGCCGGACATGACTGAAGCAACTTAGCATGCATGCTGGAGATAGTTTTATAATACCTGCAGCACCGCATTTTGCAGTACACGGAATGCACTCACATGTGTTATCAGTTGGTCCTTTGCACAGAAGCTCCATGTGATTTTTGCTATTCTCAGCTTTGTCCATGAACTAAAATTAGAATTAGGCTGACATTAAATTTCACCCAGCTACAGTCTGAGGATTTTCATCACTGGGAGTCACATTGAAAACAATTCTGCCTTCAGTCCACTCCTAGTTGATACACTAACTTTGGACATGTCAGCTCCTGTATGCACTGACCGCGGTACGTATTTTTCAAAAACATTTTTTTTCCTACTCTTGACTTATAAATAGATAGCTGTTGATGTTTTTACTGCGTCTGTGTTTGCTGGAAGGTACAACTAAAGTTGGAATTGAATTTAAAAGTCTCTTTGGAGGTTCATAGTCATTCATCTAGTTGTCCTCCTCTGGAAAACTGACTTCCCCAGAAATCAAGAAGTGTTTCTTCAGAGATTATAGTTCTTTTGTTTTCTTTTGACTCTGGGGAGTTGACTCCTCAGTCATGTCACAACCATGCTTACTTTACTGCCATGGTTTCTGTTTTTCTGTTGTAATAACCAAGGTAGAGAATACAATCCCACGTGGGAGGCAGAAATACATATATCACTACTGACTTGTTTTCCTCAAAGGGACATTGGTTACTGTTATAGGAAAATTGATGGTTGATCAAAGTTTCATGGGAAATGGGGAAATGAATTGGCACATGAAGTTATACATGTCTAGTAAAATACACATTTACATGTAGGTACTTGAGATTTTAATTCTTTATTATCTGATAAAATGCATGCTTCAAACCTGCTTACATCTGAGACAATAAATTATAACTGGACAGTGATATTAATACCCAGAGGACTGGATTATCAGCATAAATACTCCTAGTTTCTTGATGGGAGAAAGATCTTGCAAGTCTGTTCCCATTTAAATGCTGCATTTATTGCTTTAAGTAAGGACCTCCTCCTAATAATTTCCTGCATATCAGTAATTATATATTCATCCTCAAATGTTAAACTTTTCCCTTTTTTAATACATTTTTATTCCTCTCTCTGTCTCTGCCTTTCTATCTCTCACACACAAATCACAGTTTTAGTTTAAAGAAATCAGTAATTTAGAGGAGATTAATAGTGAAAAAGCAATATTTTGTACCCTTTTTATCACCCTAAAAGTAACCATTTTAACTATTTCAGTATTTAGTTTTCAGTGGTTACCTCCTTAATACTTTTTTTCTTTTTCAAGGCAGTATGCTGTGTCTTCTCAGCTTTAGACATTATCTATTGTCTCATTATGAAAGATGATGCTTAAATTCACCTGCACTCCCATAGAGTTATATCTCTTTTAATTTCTTTTTTGTTGCCTTATAGTTTCAATACTTAAATCTCTCTCATTCCATAAAGTATAGACTATATCTCTTATCTCCCTCACCCTCTATTATCTCATATCCTTCTACACCCTATTAAAAGGACTTTTATTTTTATATTTTGAAGATGTATTACATTCTGTTTTTTTTAGCCACAAATAATCTTTGCTTTTTCATAGGTCGATTTATTTCAAAAGTTGATTTTCATCACTCAGAAAAGAAACTTTGTACCCTTAGCAAAGCCCCGTGGTTATCATTGATCTACATTCTTTCTTCATGGATTTGCCTATTCTGGACATTTCATATAAATGGGATAATACAATTTTTGGTGTTTTGTGTCTTCTATCAACATCATTTTACTCAAAGTTTCCCCATGACGTTGCAGTGCTTAGGTTCCTTTTCATGCCAGAATAACATTCCATTGTATGGATATGTCACATTTTGTTCATTAATAGCCATTTGTTAGTTAACGGCCATTTGTTTACACTTGTCAGCTACTTGTTTTCCACTTTGGGGCCATTGTGAATAATACTATTATCAACATTCATGTACAAGTTTTTGTGTGAACATATATTTTAATTTCTCTTGGGTATAAACCTAGATTGATCTTTTTCTATTTTGTGCCTTCCATTTTTTCTATTTTCATGTTTTAGGTATGACCTTGTAAATAATACACAGGATTTTGTCTTTCATTTAGTCGGGCAATCTTTATTAGCCTGGAGCAGTTAATAATCCAAAAACCATAAATTATGATCATGATATCATTTTATGCAGTAATATGGGGTGAGGATATACATCAATGGGGAAACAATTTCCAATGGAAACTGTTCCTATAATTAAGGTAGAGGCCACTTGTTTTCCATTGGAAATTACTTACTACAACTACAAGGAAAACAATCGGCCTCTATCTTATCAATTTGGAAAACAATTGGCCTCTATCTTATCAATTTGAACATAGTGATCTAACAATTCTAATTCTGGGTATACTCAATAGAAATAATACCACTTGAGCAGCAAGAAGATAAGAACAGGAATTTCAGAAACAGTTTTGCTCATTAGAGCAAAAATTTGGGATCTAAATATCCACATTAATTAGAATGGATAAATTGTGTCATTTTGGATATCATGCTTTGTCAGTTTATAACATGCTTTTCCTTCTTTATGGAGCTATATAATTTCTCATAATATGCATCTACTGTAATTTACTGGTAGAAAGTTATTGTTGTTTCCAACCTTTTGCTGTCATGAAAAACCCTACAGTGAATAATTTTGTATGTGTCATTTTCAAATCGAAAATATTTTCAGTGTAAATTCCTACAAGTGTTGGTGTGACTTTTAAGTTTGATAGACATTACCAAAATTCTCTCCATAGAGACTGTAACAATGTGCGCTGTCACATGTGGTGTATGAGAGCACCTTTTTTTCCATGCTGTTGCAAATTTTACTTCTCCTTTCCAAACTGTATATCTGTCTATTTTATTCACAATATTGCTTTATTGCATTTCAATACAATGTTGAATAGAAGTGGTAGTTGTGGACATCTTTTACTCCTTGAATTTTGAAGACATAATTAAATTAATTGTGAATCAAACTCCTTCATTATTGCTAGTTAATTTGGTGAAAAATCAATACCACTACATGAGAGGCAGAGAACATCTCATCAAATAGATCTACCGTGACTTACATAACCATTCCCCTATTATTGTTTGCCTCTCTTTTCCAAGATTCAGGTCACAATCCTCAATGTTAGATGAGTCCATTTGCAATTTATTTTCCACAAGGGCAAACAATCCCACTATATTACCACTTAACTGAATTCCAGCTTGTGTATATAGGGTCTAGATTAAGTAGCTCTGTCAAGATGCCTGCTCATCTTGTATATCCATTACTGCATATTTCCCTATAATTGGACATGTAAAGCGGTTGCAGTGTTTCATTACTGTGAATTAATAGTAGCAAAGGAAGTAGACTTGGCATCAGTTCCACCCTCTGTCACTTATTAGAAACAGGATGTAAACCACTTAGCCACCTTTTCTAGGGCTTGATTTTCTCCTCTTTATACAAAGACAATAAAAGTACCCATGTCATGACATTTTTATGAGAATTATTAAGTGAAATATGGCATGTAAAGTACATTAAATAGTCTTGGAAACAGAATGTGTTCAATAAATATAAGCTATTATGTTCATTATGGCACTCAATAAACATTCTGAAACACATTTCCCCCCACCTTCTCTGGTTCAATCAGGTCCTTTTTGAGATGGCATCTGTGATTCAGTTACTCAAAATTTAATGAAGTTGGTGACCCTGTGACAATGTGGAGAAATCATGTCAGAAAATGTGGTTAGTACTGGGGCTGTCAATGCTGTAAAGGAAGTTTGGGAAAAAAGAATAAAGAAACTCAATGAAGACCTGAAGCGAGAGAAGGAATTCCAACAAAAGTATGCTAAAACATGTTTATTATTTTGAATTAACAAAAATTTATAACATCTTCATTATTAAAGTAGTATTTATTAATTGCCTTATTATTGAATTTTATAGAAGTTTTTATTTACAGAAAACTGAAAATATAACTAAAGGAAGCACCTGACAATGAAGTGTGGCCATATGATTCTAGCCACAAAAAATACAAATGAATTTAGTAATTATCCTAGGAGTCTGTTCAACATTCATCAAAGTTCGATTAGTATCATTTAGTCTACTTTTCACTGGAGAAGGAAATGGCAACCCACTCCAGTCTTGCCTGGAGAATCCCAGGGATGGGGGAGCCTGGTGGGCTGCCGTCTATGGGGTCGCACAGAGTCGGACACAACTGAAGCGACTTAGCAGCAGCAGCAGCAGCAGTCTACTTTTCAGAGATTGTTTGTTCAACATTATATTCCCTAGGAGTTAAAACAACATCTTGCATTAGAAAGTTCAGTTGATTCTCACCTAACTAAATAGCTGTGAGTTCCAGCCAGGGCCACTGTGGATCACCTGAGTCCTCTCTTTGGATTATAGTTTGACTCTCATTTCCTCTGCCTTATTGATACCTACCTACTTTCCTCACTGGATGTTTCCAAAGTATCGCATTACTTTTACAAGGATAGCCCCTGTCCTCATAGATCCCATATAGCTCCCTACAGTTATCACTCATTAGATCTCTTTCTAAACATTGAATGGCAATGTTTAGTGTTTTGCAACATGTACACATATCAAGCCATTATGTTGTACTAGACTTGAATTGTCGTACCACTGAACATTAGACTTGTTGTACCATTAGACTTGCACCATTATGTTGTATTAGACTTAATATAATGTTATATGCCAATTATATCTCATTTTAAAAAATGGTCTTGTGTCAGCTAATAAAAGAAAACATGACTAAAAATGGCTTAAACAATAGGGAAGTCCTGAGTTTAGGCGATTCCAAAGCTTCCACAATTTTTTGGACTCTGTTTCTTCCACCTTCACAGCTAATTTTGGTATGCCAGTTTGGTCCTCAGGTTAGCTTCTCTCAGTGTTGCAGGGTGGCTGGTACACTTTCAGGCATCGCAGCCAGACATCATTATGTTATTGGAAGAGTGGGAACAATTATATTTATTTCTGTTTCTTATTTAAGAATGAAAATACCTTTCTGAGGTCCCCTAGCTAACCTCTCCTTCACCTCTCATGGGCCAGAATCAGGTCATTTTTATACCCTTAATCCAGTAACCTTTTAGGGGAATGAGATTGTATGACTGGTTTAGACAAATGAAGATTTATACTTGGGTAACTTGGAGGGAGTGTAAAAACTTGGAAATAACTGGTATTCTCCCAGAAAAGAAGAGGACTGGCATAGCACTCCACTGCGTCAGACATTCAGGCTTTTTATCATGTTGCTCAACTGGGCATGGTTTCCATTCCTTTAGGAACAGACTTTAGTTACTTCATGGCCCGAAATACAGATAGACCAATTGTGGCCAACGTACTTGATTCCAGCCAGCCGGAAGTTGCACACATTACTATTTCTGCTAACATCTCACTAGCCAAAGCTTCACATGACCCATTCCTAACTGCAGGGGAGGATGGCTAAATGAAGTCTTGTGCCCAGTTATATTTAGAGGATCTATTATGAGGAAGAAGAGGAATAACATATTGGAGAATGATAAGCAATCTCTGTGACACATGGGTGATGTTATTTTCTCCATTTTAAAGTTGGAAAACCTGAAGGATAGGCCTAGGTAACTTGTCAAAGATCATACTGCTAATAAATGTGGAACTGGTATTTACTAGTATTCATACCTAAGCAATCTGACTCAGTAAGCATTATATTAACCTCAGGTCTTAAATTTCCCTAGATTGACCCTTTACAGTAAAACTACTCTTACAAAACCTATTATGTTTATATTATACAATTATGACAAACTTGAGTACTCTTTTTTAAAAATTTTACTGAAATATAGTTGATTTACAATGTCATATTAATTACTGCTGTATAGCAAAGTGACTCAGTTACGCACACACACACACATATATATATATCCTTTTTCATATTCTTTTCCATTATGGTTTATCACAGGCTATTGAATATAGTTCCTTGTTGTTTATCCATCCTATATATACTACTTTATATCTCCTAATCCCAAACTCCCAAGCCTCCCCCCTCCAACACTCCCATCCTTGGCAACCATAAGACTGTTCTCTTTTAACTCAAGTAACGCTTAATAAATAAATCCTATCCAACTTTTTAAAAAACAGTGGTCAGAAATCATGAGTTATTTCTTTACTCCTGACTTTCACCTATTAATATTAAACATGTCTGGCTAAGAATCATTTAATTTCAGCAGCTTCAATTTTCTCTGCACAAAACAGGCAAGGGCCAAAAAAAGATAAGAATGTAATCTAATGCTCTTTTCTCAGCTAAAAGTGGCTAAAGATTTAACTAAAAACCCTTAAGTTTAACTTTTTTTTTTTTGGTTGCACCATGGGATCTTAAGTTCCCCCACCAGGAATCTGACCCATGCTTCCTGCAGTGGAAGCATGAAGTCTTAACCATGTACCACCAGGGAAGTCCCCCAAGCCTTACATGTAAACAGAAATTGTTCTGTCTTTTGATACAAGGTGGCCTGGAACAAAATTAAGCACTTGGGTAAGAGTTGATATAACGACATTTGACAAAGGCTTTCAGTTCAGTTCAGTTCAGTCGCTCAGTCGTGTCCAACTCTTTGCGACCCCATGAATCCCAGCCCGCCAGGCCTCCCTGTCCATCACCATCTCCCGGAGTTCACTCAAATTTACGTCCATCGAGTCGGTGATGCCATCTAGCCATCTCATCCTCTGTCATCCCCTTTTCCTCCTGCCTCCAATCCCTCCCAGCATCGGAGTCTTTTCTAATCAGTCAACTCTTCACATGAGGTGGCCAAAGTACTGGACTTTCAGCTTTAGCATCATTCCTTCCAAAGAACACCCAGGGCTGATCTCCTTCAGAATGGACTGTTTAGATCTCCTTGCAGTCCAAGGGACTCTCAAGAGTCTTCTCCAACACCACAGTTTCAAAAGCATCAAACGCTTTAGAGTATAATAAAAGGGTTTTAGAGGAGGTAGAAAATTTCTATTCAAAACTTGAAAGAGCCTCAAGCTTAAAATAAGCAGTGTAGGAATTACAGAATATTAGAGCTAGAAGAAACACTAGATATTATTTAATCCAAACCCCATATATTATTGGCAAAATCCTTGGAAGTGAGATGTCTTGTCTGTGATCTCTGAATTAAGTGATACATTCTGGATTTAGATCACACAGAGCCAGAAAGAATAAGTGAATCATTAAAGAAATGGAAATAAACTTATCTGGTAATAGTTACCCTCACTATAAACTCATTAAGGACAGAGGTTTTTGTATCCACAAAGTCTAACATAATATTTGGCATATAATAGGTGCTTGATGGAGATCTTTAATTGAAGTTAGAGTATAGGGAGTAAGACACCTCATTGCTCAACATTATATCTTACTCTGGAATGTGTATATCTCAGTGAGTAGTATAGTAATTAATAATCATTATGTCTACCATTTGAATAATTCTATTTTTATAAAACATGGTATAATTGAATATAAGGCATCATATATTTTGTCTCAGTTAATCACATTTATTGGAAGCTTCCCTACTAGGGCTTTCCTCGTAGCTCAGGCGGTAAAGCATCCGCCTGCAATGCAGGAGACCTGGGTTCAGTCCCTGGGTTGGGAAGAGCCCCTGGAGGAGGGCATGGCAACCCACTCCAGTATTCTTGCCTGGAAAATTCCATGGACAGAGGATTCTGGTGGGCTACAGTCCATGGGGCCGCGAAGAGTTGGGCGTGAGTGAGCGACTGTTGAGTCTGGAAGGCCACACACGGTCATGGCCGCAGTGCAATTGTTAGCAAATCAGTTAATTTTCAGAAAAGTAGTGGATGAAAATATGCAGGCTCCATAGAAATATTTTGCAAACACAAACATACAGAGATAGCAAATATTACACTTTTAGAGATGTTTGGTTTTCTGTTCGTTAAAATAAAACCCTCCCTGAAGATCAGTTAGTATGTAAAATTGCTAAGAATATATATTAACTCCCAGATTGTCAAGAGAATTTTGGTAAATAAATATTCAAATTGATTAAACCTTTTTTCTTTTATGATTGCTTATATTTTGTTTATTCTATATCATTCTAATAGGCTAAAAGTGTAAATTTTTCAATTCTAAACTCATTCTTTATTTTTCATATGTGAAAAATTTCTAGTATAGGAATAGGTAACCTTCTGCAACCTTTGTTAGTCATTTTTGTAGCTTGACATTATGTATTTTTGTTATGAACCAAAATTCAATAGGATGTATTCCAGAATTTTGTGCATTTTTATATCTGGAAAACTAAATCTGGATAAAATGGAATATAGTAATATATAATTTAACTCTGAAGTTGAACTATATCATTTGCAAGCCTTTTAAAAACTTTTAAACTAGATATCTATAGATTAGATATTTAATAAATGCCAATCAAAACAACAATGAGGTACCACTTCACACCCACTAGGATAGCTATGATCAAGAAGATGGACACTAAGAACTGTTCGCAAAGCTATGGAGCAACTAGAGCCCTCATACATTGCTGGTGGGAAGGGAAAATGATGCAAGCAATTTGGGCACAGTTTGGCTTAAAAAAGTTAAATGTAGATTTATGAAATGATCCAGCAATTCCACTCCTAGGAATATACACACACTCAAGAGAAATGAAAACATAGATCTACCTGAAAGTTTTACATGAATATTCATAGAAGCATTATTTATAATAGTTAAAAATGTCCATCAACTGATGAATGGGTCAACAACTTTGGTATATCCATGCAGTAGAATTTAAGGGACTAGATCTGATAGACAGAGTGTCTGATGAACTATGGACAGAGGTTTGTGACATTGTACAGGAGACAGGGATCAAAACCATCCCCATGGAAAGGAAATGCAAAAAAGCAAAATGGCTGTCTGAGGAAGCCTTACAAATAGCTGTGAAAAGAAGAGAAGTGAAAAGCAAAGGAGAAAAGGAAAAATATTCCCATTTGAATGCAGAGTTCCAAAGAATAGCAAGGAGAGATAAGAAAGCCTTCCTCAGCGATCAATGCAAAGAAATAGAGGAAAACAACAGAATGGGAAAGACTAGAGATCTCTTCAAGAAAATTAGAGATACCAAGGGAACATTTCATGCAAAGATGGGCACAATAAAGGACAGAAATGGTATGGACCTAACAGAAGCAGAAGATATTAAGAAGAGGTGGCAAGAATACACAGAAGAACTGTACAAAAAAGATCTTCACAACCCAGATAATCACAATGGTGTGATCACCAACCTAGAGTAGACATCCTGGAATGCGAGGTCAAGTGGGTCTTAGGAAGCATCACTATGAACAAAGCTAGTGGAGGTGATGGAATTCCAGTTGAGCTATTTCAATCCTAAAAGATGATGCTGTGAAAGTGCTGCACTCAATACACCAGCAAATTTGGGAAACTCAGCAGTGGCCACAGGACTGGAAAAGGTCAGTTTTCATTCCAATCCCAAAGAAAGGCAATGCCAAAGAATGCTCAAATTACTGCACAATTGCACTCATCTCACATACTAGTAAAGTAATACTCAAAATTCTCCAAGCCAGGCTTCAGCAATACATGAACTGTGAAATTCCAGATGTTCAAGCTAAATTTAGAAAAGGCAGAGGAACCAGAGATCAAATTGCCAACATCGTTGGATCATTGAAAAAACAAGAGAGTTTCAGTAAAACATCGATTTCTGCTTTATTGACTATGCTAAAGCCTTTGACCGTGTGGATCACAATAAACTGTGGAAAATTCTAAAAGAGATAGGAATACCAGACCACCTGATCTGCCTCTTGAGAAATCTGTATGCAGGTCAGGAAGCAACAGTTAGAACTGGACATGAAACATCAGACTGGTTCCAGACTGGGAAAGGAGTACATCAAGGCTGTATATTGTCACTCTGCTTATTTAACTTATTATGCAGAGTACATCATGAGAAACGCTGGGATAGATGAACCACAAGCTGGAATCAAGATTGCTGGAAGAAATACCAATAACCTCAGATATGCAGATGACACCACCCTTATGGCAGAAAGCGAAGAAGAACTAAAGAGTTTCTTGATGAAGGTGAAAGAGGAGAGTGAAAAAGTTGGCTTAAAGCTCAACATTCAGAAAACTAAGATCATAGCATCTGGTCCCGTCACTTAATGGCAAATAGATGGGGAAACAGTGGAAACAGTGTCAGACTTTATTTTTTTGGGCTCCAAAATCACTGCAGATGATGACTGCAGCCATGAAATTAAAAGATGCTCACTCCTTGGAAGGAAAGTTATGACCAACGTAGACAGCATATTAAAAAGCAGAGACATTACTTTGTCAACAAAGGTCCATCTAATCAAGGCTATGGTTTTTCCAGTAGTCATGTATGGATGTGAGAGTTGGACTATAAAGAAAGCTGAGCACCAAAGAATTGATGCTTTTGAACTGTGGTGTTGGAGAAGACTCTTGAGACTCCCTTGGACTTCAAGGAGATCCAACCAGTCCATCCTAAAGGAGATCAGTCCTGAGTGTTCATTGGAAGGACTGATGTTGAACCTGAAACTCTAGTACTGATGTGAAGAGCTGACTCATTTGAAAAGACCCTGATACTGGGAAAGATTGAAGGCAGGAGGAGAAGGGGACAACAGAGGATGAGATGGTTGGATGGCATCACTGACTCAGTGGACTTGAGTTTGGGTAGGCTCTTGGAGCTGATGATGGACAGGGGGGCCTGGCATGCTGCAGTCCTTGGGGTTGCAAAGAGTTGGAACAACTGAGTGACTGAACTGAACTTAACTGATGCAGTAGAATATTCTTCTTCTATAAAAAGGAAATCCGTACTGATACACACATGCACAAATTTTGGATAAAACTCTGCTACACAAAAGACCACATATTATAGAATACCTTTTATGTGAAATATCTAGTATAGGCAAATACATAGATATAGAAAGGAGGTTATTGGCTGCCACGGGCTGAAGGAGGGAGGAATAGGGAGTGACTGCTCAGGCATGGGTTCTTTCTTGAGTGCTAAAAATGTTTGGATCAGACAGTGGTTATGGTTGCACAGCTCTGCAGATATACCAGAAAACACCAAATTGTGTCAGATTTTTACGGTATATGAATTATATCTTAACAAATCTGTACAAAAAATCTAAGGAGAGGTATAATACTTTTCAGAAACTTAAAAAGAGGGCATTTATCATATTAATCAAATTAAATGTCTTACAAAATAATTCTTGTCTGATTTCCAGATACTGTCAATCAAATGTTTGTTTTTAATGGGTTACTTTTTCATACAAAAGTGAATGCTACCTATTTTACTACCTGCGACCTAAAATGATTTCTTGGTCTCCTAGGCTAGTGCGAATCTGGGAAGAACGAGTATGCTTAACCAAGCTAAGAGAAAAGGTCACCAAGGAAGATGGAAGAGTCATTTTAAAGATAGAAAAAGAGGAATGGAAGGTAAGCTTTATAGAAGCAATATTTTTAATA
Source organism: Bos mutus (assembly GCF_027580195.1). Classification (NCBI taxonomy): domain Eukaryota; kingdom Metazoa; phylum Chordata; class Mammalia; order Artiodactyla; family Bovidae; genus Bos; species Bos mutus. The sequence goes on from NC_091619.1 coordinate 41,613,960, forward strand.
TTTTGCATTGTGTGGGAGAGTTGAGAGAATGATTCTTAGACTGTGTGCTTAAGTCTGAAATAGTTAGGAATTCTGATTTTAATAGTGTTTAATACCAAATGAATTTGGGCAACAGGAACTGAAAATGAACATAACTTCCCAACTTTTTTGTGCAAAAATTCAACCAGTGTGCTTTAATGCTGCCTAAATTTCAGTCCTTTGTAATATTTTCTCCACTAATCCTTCTAATAAGCATTTTCTCATTTTTCATAAAGACTGTCTGTTTAATGAAAATCATATTGCTTTCCAAAGCTAATGCTCAGTTAAAAGTTCATAAAATGGAAATGTATATTAATTTTTCTTAGGTCCACAATCGGATTCATATTATCTTCTCTTTCTCTCCTTTCCTCCCTCTCTCTTTTTCACACATACACATATACAAACAGATATCTGTTTAATTATTGTATGTTAGGCCTAGTATAATTTTAACAAGGGCCAACTTTATCCCTTAACTCAGTGTTTGTCTTCATACACATTGGTATATTTAGCTAGGTGGTTACCACCTTTATTTTGTCTTTTGGCTACTTTAGGCTGATAGAGAAAAGGCAAAAAGTTCAGAACAGTTGAAACTTTAAAACTCTTAATTTAAAAGAAAATCGTCTTTAAAACACTATACTATTTCAAAACAGAAAGGAAAGGGACTTTCCTGGTGGTCCAGTGGTTAAGAATCCACATGCCAATGTAGGGGACATGTGTTCTATCCCTTGTCCTGGAAGATGCCATATGCCATGGGGCACCTGACTCTGTGTGCTGCGACTATTGAAGCTTGCCTGCTTAGAACCTGTGCTTCTCAACAAGAGAGGCCACAGCAACTAGAGACTAGCCCCCACTCACTGCAACTAGAGAAAGCCTTCACGCAGCAATAAAGACCCAGAGCAGCCAAAAATAAATAAATAATTTTAAAAAAAGAAAGGGAAGAGAAGTTTGAATTACTGATTAAAATGATCTTTTCTTCTATAATTTCAATTAATCACCATATTCTCATTTTCAATACCATATGTACTCTCATTAAGCCTAATGAAGAATCTTTAGAACACAGCTCTATGTGTGAGCAATATTGACTAAAATACCTTATTTTTGCTTATGTTATTCTGACTGGGGTTTGAAGGTTTAGCATCCCCCCTGGAAAGTAAAGTTCTTAAAACTTAGAAGTAGCACAAAGCACTTGGAAATGTAACTCATTAAAGAAAAAATATTCCTAATTTCTTTTACAAATCAAGTAATATCTCTACAATCACATTTCAATGTGGCATGATACTGAAATAATTTAAGTAATATAGTAACCCTGTCATTTCTTTTTCTTGAGTTTAGACTCTCCCTTCTTCTCTACTAAAACTGAATCAGCTACAGGAATGGCAACTTCATAGAATTGGCTTGCTGAAAATTCCTGAATTCATTGGGAGGTTCCAGAACCTTATTGTGTTAGATTTATCTCGAAACACAATTACTGAGATACCTCGAGGAATTGGTAAGGAAGATTGCTTCTATTCCTGTGTTTTTTATTGAGAATTTTTTTTTGATACATGGAATAAAGATCTCATCTTTATATTGCCCTATATCTTGAGAAAACTCTAAACATCTGAGTTGAAGCTTCCAGGGGTCCAAGCTTCTGGGTTTACTGAGGTGATTCAAGATGAGGTTTTAATGCAAGAAAAGTCTCTTTGGAAATAATATTGTATTGATTCTGGAAACAATATTGTTAGTTCAGTTATTCCTTCTACAAGGGAACTGATTGAAGACAAGAAAGAAAAATTAGATAAAATTCTTTAAAAGAGGGGGAAAAAAATCCCCAAATGGAAAACTGGTCAGGATATAGTACAGATAAACCAGAACAAAAAATTTTTTTGCATGGACTGATAAATCATCTGCTGCTTTTCTGAAGAAGGGGCAGGACACATACCAGGAAAAGGGAAGAGCCCAAATGTGAATTTCCCAATTTGAACCTGGAAAGTAAGTTATGCTGTAATACTTAATAACTGGAAACAGTATTTTATATCCCTCTGCTATTTATTGTGTATTATTTTTCCATAGGACTGCTCACTAGACTTCAGGAACTGATTCTTAGTTACAACAGAATCAAAACTGTCCCCATGGAACTAAGTTACTGTGCCAGCTTGGAGAAACTTGAACTTGCTGTTAACAGAGACATAAGTGATCTTCCACAAGAGGTCAGAATGATGTAAATACCTATGATTATATTTTCCATCTAATAGTGATTTATTTCTCCCCTGTATGACCACTAAAAATAACACTAATGAAAAAATGCTATAAATTTTATTTCAGAAAATATTTAGAGAAAACAATTTATTATTTTAAAGCATGTTTTTAATTAGAGAAAGACCTATTTAGCATAAAAGATATTTCTATTATTGGCACAGTACCGACATTATTTGTTGACTAGACTGTGATCTCCTTGAAGGCCAGGGTGAGAATCGTGTTTCTATTCCCAGAATTGAGGGCTCAGCTCAGTATGAAGTCATTACGTAATACTGAATGAATGCCCTTATCATAAAGCACAGGCAGTGTGGTGACAGAAAAACTCTTTTTATCTGTTGGTTTTATAGGTGATCAGCTTTTGAGATACAGGTGAAGTGAAAAGACATGAATCCTTCCGATTAGGAAGTACATTTGCTAGCTTCCCAGGCTCTACCGAGGAAGAGCCAAGGCAATGAGCTTGTGAAGCCTTCAAACTTTCATCGGTATATCTTATTGGTAAACTGATCATAGAGATACAGATTCTTGTATTATTTTTCAAGCATATTTAAGGCTCTTATGAATTAGCAAAGGAAATTTCCATGGTGCTTTGCCTAGAAAACAATGATTTTGCAGGATAAGAGTTATATAAAAGAATAAAATTCACTTCATCTTGGTTATCATACTTGATTATGATGAAAATCATGATCATAGGGACAATTTCTTTTTATCTAAGAGAAGGCCAATAAATATTTCATTTCTAATTCCTAATTATTGTGATTTTGTTTTTAGCTTTGGTTCGGTCAGTAAAAAGTGAATTTGGGCATGTCTAATAACCTATCTTAACCTTAATGTCTTTACTTAAAGGTTTTATAGGAACAAATACTGAACTGAGATCATGAGCCTGGAATTCTTTTTCTTTTTTTTTTTTAATTTTATTTTATTTTTAAACTTTACAATATTGTATTAGTTTTGCCAAACATCGAAATGAATCTGCCACAGGTATACCCGTGCTCCCCATCCTGAACCCTCCTCCCTCCTCCCTCCCCATAAGTGTGGCCTTTAAGTAGCTGTGTGGCCTTGAACATGCCATTTTACCTAAGTTAGGTCTCAGTTTTCACATATGCAAAATGAAGATTTAGATTATAATGGTTGTAATATCTTTCTTCATTCTTCTAGAACCAAAGGATCTTAGTACCATTGAGAAATCCTGTTACAGGAAATGTATCTCTAAGCCATTAAGATGCAACACTGTAACACACAAACATAATTATGCTAATGCAAAAGTAATCTTTTTATATACAATTCTGAACCATCTGAAAAATTTAAAATCTAATGACAGGTTTTGAAAAAGTTTTTTTTTCATCACTTGAATTCTAAAGTTGGAGGAATATCACTACTAAATGGAAAACTGCCTTTTTGCATTACCCATAATCACTGTATCTCTGCACTTTTTGAAGTTTTAGTTAAAGTTGTGGAATGAATCTGAATGTGCCCTGAGACAGAAAGAAAACATAGAGTTGCCTAACTAAATGGAGAATCTTTTATAAAACTTAACTAAATTCTTACATTTTGAAATTTTCACTACAGAAGAAAGAGAAATTTAGAAATTTTGTGACTTTAGGTCCATGAAAACTTGAGTGCACATCATAGCTCCATGATTTCTAGTCCCATGGTCTCTCTAAACCATTTTGTCCGTAAAAGGGAAAAAAGGTAGACTTTGTAAAGTTAATGACTAAACTAGAGCTGTATGCATCAATAGGATTCATATAAAGACTGACACTGAGAGATAAAATCAAGTTAAAGAAAGATTAGTATCATCTTTAAAACATATAAAAAGATAATTTTGTTTCTGAAAAAATACACATAATAGTAATATATAGAGAGAAAAACATAGAAAACATACATTTATGTATAGTAATAAAAACATTTGAAAATGCATGGGAATAATAGATACCAGATTCAGGATAGAGTTATCGTTCAAGAGGAAGAAGGGAGATGTATATAGAAGACAGTGATATCAATATATTTGCTTTCTTAAGCTGAGCACACTGGTGCTGCTAGTCTTAATCAATTTTTTATTAATATTTTAATTTAAAAAACAGAATTTACCAAACAGTAAATTCTATGACTGAGATAACATGTGTAAAGCATCAGGCACAAAAAAGAGGGTTTAACAAAGATAAATATTATTCTGAACTTTGGGTTTTCCCAAGAAAAATCTCGACTACTAGATAAAAGGAAAACATATTTACTCACAGGAAGAAAAACAAAAGCTTCTGCCAGGTGGGTGCTCTAAACCCTGGAGCTTGGTGATTTTGGAAGATATGTTTTCTTTGAATAGATGAACTTTCTGTGAGAACTTTTCATTTATCTGGAGGTTATTTAGCTTTATTGTTCTCTCAAATTTGCTATGGATTTCTATGAGTAAATAAAGCCCAAGCATAACACAAACACTCCTTGACATGAAATATCTCCTTTACCAATGTGAGTGTTGTAGTAGTTACATTGTGGACAGTTTGAAAAACTTTGCCTTCCTCTTCAGCTCAGCAATTTGTTAAAGCTTACTCACCTTGATTTGAGTATGAACCTCTTTACTACAATCCCTCCTGCTGTGTTGAACATGCCTGCCCTTGAGTGGCTTGATATGGGAAGCAACAGACTTGAACAACTTCCTGACACTATAGAAAGGTAAAAAAACTTTTTTTTTTGCTACCAAGAGATGTGTTGAAGCCATCTATGACAAATAAGAAAAGCAAACAAAACAAAGGAGACCCCAGAGATAATCACTCACAATAGATTTGTTTAGTGCTACTTCGGATTCCATCTCTGGTCCAGGGAACTAAAATCCCACAAGCCATGTGGTGCAGACAAAAAAAAAGGAGGGGGCATGAGGTTTGGAACAGAAAAATGGACTTTCTGACATGAACAAATTGACAAGAATATGCCACAATAACAACATTGCTTAGGGCTTGCTCTGTGCAGTTTAAAAACTGATTGAGGAAAGTGATGTAGAGATGTTAGTGAATTGCTGAAGATCACAGTAAGTGTGACTGCTACGATTTGAACCCAGGCACCCACAACCTCCAGTGGCTCAGCTGTAAAAAATCCACTTGCAATGCAAGTGATGTGGGGATCGATCCCTGGGTCTGGAGGGAAATGGCAACCGACCCCAGGATTCTTGCCTGGGAAATCTCATGGACAGAGGAGCCTGGTGGGCTATAGTCCCCTGGGGTCTCAAAAGCATCAGATATGACTTAGTGACTAATCAACACCTGCACCCTGGCCTGAGCCCACACTGTTAAACAATATGCATACTTGCCTTGCTCTAAATGGGCAAATTAATAATTTCTGAGTTTGCTTTTAAGATTCTAACTAAGGTTAGATAACATTTTAGCAGTTCTTCTGCAAGAAATCCTATGAAATAGTGAAGAATTATAGAATACCTTGACTTCATTTCTACTACTACATGGGAGTTGTACTGTCGATGGAGATTAGCTCCCTGATGCAGTTTCCCTAAAATCAGGTAATGTTAAGTCGGTTAACTCAGATAGACTGGTTAAACAAGATATTATATAGTATGACATTAAATTTTTTTAAGTTAATAAGAACCAGGGTTTTCATATTATATGTGATTAATCACAGAAACCTCTTAATTCTTTAGAATGCAAAATCTACATACATTATGGCTGCAACGGAATGAAATAACATGCTTGCCAGAAACAATCAGCAGTATGAAAAATCTGAGTACTCTTGTTCTCAGCAACAATAAACTGCAAGATATTCCAGTGTGTATGGAAAAGATGACCAATCTAAGGTAAAACTTGTAGACACGGAACTCACATGTTCCTTTCTGGCTGCAGAACAAAGTAATATGAAGAAACTGTTATGAATAGATTTGAGTTCTCATTTACATACATTTAAAAATCTCTTCCAACTTTGAAGTGCTATAATTTATAAATAGGATTCATATAATACTGGCCTAAATTACTCAAGAATCCTTGAAACTAAAACAGTAGTGGGATTTATCAGCTTTAAGGAATGCCATCTGTTAGTGACATCTTCCTAAAAATCGTCTTTATAATTGCTAACTTTATCCATGATATAAACACCAAAACTGTAAGAACAGTGATTATTTTCCTTCTAAATAACTACAAATGGACACAGGTAATGTTAAATATAACTTTTTACTAAGTTAATTACTAACAGATCTTCCTCAAGTACATTCCAAAACTTAATTTCCTGACAGTGAGCAGAAGACATTAGAATTCACAACAAATCCCGCAACTTTCAACAGAATCATTTATTTAGCAACTATTGCCCTGTACCCGGTGGTGAAAATACGATAGATAAGACATACTTTTAAAAATATGCAGAAAATTTAAGTTCATAGCATTAATTGTACTTTTGAGATGCATTGGGATTGCTCTTGCAAGTTAACTTATACCACATTAAACATATGCTATGGACTAATAATTGCTTTTACAAGCTTGAAAAATTTGTCCAAAGCTAATATTTTTTTCTTCTAGGAAAGAAACTTAAAGATTCTTGGGATATATCACATCTCACCAAGATGTTCAGTTATTGAAACCAGTTAAAAAAGAGTAATTTAGTATATTATCATTTGATCTTTCTCCAGGAAAATAAATGTACACTTCTATGGCACCTATAAAAATACTGTTTTTTGGTGAACTGCTAGGTTTGTCAACTTCCGAGACAACCCATTGAAACTGGAAGTAACACTTCCTCCCAGTGAAAACATAGAAGAGGAAGAGGAACGGGAATTATTCGGCCTTCAGTTTATGCACACATATATACAGGAGTCACGGAGAGCAGGTATGAGATCTGTATATAACACAGGTTAAAAATTCTTTTTAGTAATGTGTGTATGTGTGTGTATATATATATATATATGAATTCCTTTATAGACTTTTCATTCCATCTTACCTTTTCTGTCAAATCCTAGTCTCTTAGTAAATATTGTTGAAGGAAAAAAAAAGTGAAATTCAAATGTGTTCACAATTTTGATAAAGCCTTGGAGAGAAAGGTTGTAAAAATGTTAAGAAGTCTTTCAAGTAGAGTCAGGAAATAAATTTCTTTGGTCAAGAACTTGAAGCACAACCAAGTGAATGAAGATGTAATTCTTAAAGCTTCACTGCCTCATTCTGTTTGTTATGTCAGTTTACTCATTAAACACTACTTTCCCTACTGTTTCCCTTTTCTGCAATAATCCACAAATAGAAAAAATTGACTAAAGAAAAAACATTTTGCTACTGTCCCTAGGAGTGAAATGTATCAAAAGAACATAGATTTTAGCCAATAGTTACAATGTGAGTTTTTGATGTACAGATTTTGATCACTGATAATTTAGAATTAAAACCTTTTTGTTGCTTTTTTTAACTATGAATAGAATGACTTAACCCAAGGGGAAGAGGACAAAGGGCATAATTATCTATTAATAAAAAATAAGCGATAGTAATAGAAAACATTGTTTTATAATTCACTAAAATGTGAAGAATTTTTTAGTTAAAAGACAGAATTTAGTTACATCTTCAGTTACTTTGAAGAGCAGGTATAATCCAAGCAAAAGGTAAAGAGTATTTTCAGCTGGAAAAAATATTTTTACCAACATCCAAGGAAGGTCATTAGATCTGTTGTAGCAAGGTTGCATAAACAGTAACATGGAGGACAGACTGGAGGAAGATATGTAAAAAATTTGTAATACTTTGGGGCCTAGGTTTGGATAGCAGAGTATAAATATATAAAAGACAGGTAGGAGACAGAATTGATGACTGAATGAAAATGAGAAAAAGGAGGAGTCCAGGATGAATCTGGTTTTGGCTGGAACTAGATGACTGGTGATGCTGAGATGGGGAAATGAAGCTGGTTTGGTGGTAGAAGTGGAACATGAACTTAAGTTTCAACACAGTGTATGTGATGTACCTGTGGGACATGCAGGAAGAGGTAGTTGTGTAGATCAATCTAAAGTTTAAGGAGTTTACTGAACCTGCAAATTTTGCGGTCAAGAAATAGCTCCTATGTATATCCCACATATTCACTGTCTCATGTTATCTTAAGGGAAATAAGCAAGGTTGGGGAAAACAATAATCTTTACCTACAGCTGGCATGTTGATCTACAGCAAGTACTCTATGGCTTATCTTCCCACAGAGTACCTGGTATTATTGTCAGAAACATTCATTAAGCTAAATGGTCCACAGGACTTCATCAGTGTAATTCTTGTGTGCGTATGTATGTTTTATGAAATATAACAGAGATAATGTCTGTTGTAGAATATCTTTTTATTTCCAGGCATAAATTGTTGAATAAAGTAAAACAGACTGTATGACACAAATTAGCATTGCCTAACTCAGCAAAATTGGGGTTAATTATTACGATGTATTATCATCTTCCTTTATGGTCTCAATTTGCAGGCATGAATAGCTAATTTTAAAAATAATCCAACTACTTTAATATTTGACATAGAACTTACAACAAGAGAAAAAAGGTTACAACTTAAACAGAGATAATAAAACCAAGTCTGTCATTAAAAATATTTTTATGAATTAGTACTATTAAAAACATAATATTTATTAAGTACTTACTCTGTACTTAGAACTGTTCTAAGCATTTTAATATGCTATATCACTTAATGCTCATATGACAACCCTGTGAGGTATTATTATCTTCGTCATCCCCATTTCAAGAGGGGAATTGAGGCACAAAGAGATCAAGTAGTAAGGATCTGAACCTAGGCAGTCTCATGAGATATATGTAAGACCTAAGTAGAAAGGTCAGAAAGTAAAAATGTGCTAGACTTTATAATTAACATACTCACAGACCTACAAATACTAGTTATTTAAGAATATCATTATAATATCTAAATTAGTAATTCTGGATCTTTATCTTGGCAAATGTACAATGATTAAGACAATTTTTACAAATAAAGCAGAAAAAAACCAAGGATGAGATGAGGAAAAGACTAACAGTCCTACCATATGTTTGGTTTAATGTTTACTTGTGCATAGAAACTGCTTATGAGCTGAGGCCCAAAAGTGAGGTTTTTGGTATCACTATCTAATTTCTACTTTATTCCAAATTATCTTCCCAAACAGGAGAGAATATACATGCAATTGTCCTTATATATGTAAAAATGACCCATTAAAAGATACTGATGCCTAATTAACTTCAGAAGTTATTTACAAATTTCAATTTAATTTGTGAATTAGGCTTATAAGTATCCTTTTTGAAGTTTTAACTAGATAATTATCCAATTAGTTATTATCCAAGAGGTAATTATCCAATTACCTCTTTAGTTTTAGTGTCTGTCATGGATAAATTTTGATAATATATAAATACAGGTATGGCTCTTGCAATCTGAAGATAAATTCATTAATTGATTGAGAACATTTCTGTATTTATTTGTAATAGAAACAAATAATCACAATTAATTATTCTTTCCAGATCTGCCTGGACAAAAAATCCATACATAAACCAAATTCTCAGATTGGTCCTTGTTGTAAACTGATAATTGATCATTACATCTTGAACTTGAAAAATAAAAAGTATTAAATAAAACCAAAGGAAAATTAGTTTCTAAAATTAATGCAAATAGAAAGTGAATGTACTAGTTACATGTTGGCATGGTATGTGTTTCAGGTAACCAAGTCAACTGCTCGACTACTTCCCCAAACTCCACAGATGCTGATGGATAGTATAATTCAAGATGCCCTGTTGAAGAGGATTGCTTTGGGAATTTGGTGAATTCTCTACTGTTTGGATTTCTAAAGTAAAAAACAAAGCCATTACCTAGGTTCAACGAGGCCAAAACATTTTTAAAGTTCACATTATCTGCTATTTAAATGGTATTTCCATGAATATAAAAATACAATTAAAAAAATTTTTTTTTGGTGGAAGACAGATGTTGTTCAAAATTTCTTTCCTGTTAAGCACTTGTTTCTGGTGATGAAGAATGATTTGGTAAAGCAGTTAACAATACATTTTCCAAAGACACCAGAGGGTCTGTATAGTACTGTAAAGTAGGACTGAAGCCTTTCTGCTGTAAATACTTGATTCGGCCTTGGTCAATCAGCAGTTTACAAAGATGCCCTATTTTCTTCTTTTCTTCAACAGTAAGAAACCTAAATTGAATAAACACATATAACACATTATTAAAATTCTGTAAAACCTTATAAAATTATTTTAGCTATTCCTATTTATTTACAAACTGCTAAATAACCCACAGTATGTTCTAAGTATGCTTCAAAGATACGTTTTGTTAATGCCATAATAAAAGTGTGTGTGTTTTAACTTATTCTAAAATTACATGGTAAAATATATTTTCATGAATGAATTTTTGGCAGTATTCATCTAAAAATAAAGTACAGTAATAATAAAGTATTTCTGCCTTAGTGCTGTGCGCTTCAAAGTAGTCACTCACCCAGGCAAACTCTCAGGGCTGTCATCAGTGATTCTGCATCCTCCATCATCATGCTCTTCACTGCCATCATTCTGTTTATCTCTTCTTTTTGTGGAACTATTTGAAGCTTCCAAAGTCGTTTTTCGCATCCCACAAGTCGCCCAACTACTCATTCGCTGGAAATAGTGGAAATCCACTGCTCCAAGGCCCAGAGCCCTGAAATATTCTTTGCCCACATAATGTCTCCAATCACACCTGTGGTGACAACAGAGTGCAATAACAATGCCAGCCACAGGGGTCCACTTCTCTGGGATATTTTTTTCATTTCCTTCCTTGGCCAAAGTGTTAATTTCTTTTTCTGTTTTATCATTCTTTATGCGTTTGGCTAAAGGTTCTTCATTCCTTTCCTCACAACTGGCAGCATAGGTTTCAACCAAACATCGTAATGCAAGATCTGCAAACACAATTATGTGGCCCCCCCAAACCACATCATCTTTAAAAATAAGTAATTTTTACATTTATTAGGCAGTATGGTTTTTAAAAGCCCAACAACAAAAACTTACTTAGCTTTATACTTGTGCTAATATCAACTTTGTTCATATTTGCTCTTTTCTCATTACTGAATAATTTTCTCTAATGATTTATTCTGCAACAAGTCAACTCCCCCCACCCCCAAAAAACTATGTGAAGCTTAAGATCTAAAATTTGAAAAACTGTAGTCCAGCTACTCAAACTGGCTCTCATGTTTCCTACCCTTTTGAGGAAATGACTTGCAAAGAAAAAAATTATGTTTTCTACATATATATTCCAGGGAAGTTTTGAGCTTAAAAACCCAAAAAAAGAAAGAAGAAAGGCATCAGCTAAGCATCTGCTGAAGGTGACATTCAGAGTCAGTCTTGAAATGTAAGATATTCACAGAAACAGTGAAGAGTTAAGAAGAAGAGGGTCAGAATGTGGAAAGTAGGCCTCATGGAGGCTCAAAGTTTAATCTGCCAGAGTTACACAACAAAGCTGAACCCTGTACTGTTTGATTTCAAAGCCCATGTTCTGTCTACTTTATCATACTACATCTGATGGATCCAAGTTTAAGACAACACATCTTAACATTTCTTTTTTTGTTTCCCCTAGAATTTTGATAAATAATCATCTTCTAGTGGGAGAGTCCTTCCTAAGCAATTCTAAAAAAATGAGTAGCTTCAGGAAAAGAACCATAATAGCTTCTGTAAATGACTGATTTCCTTTTTGGATGAAATATAACCCAAAGAACTTTAAGGTTCCCCCCACCCCCACCCTTTTTTAACATCACTCAGTTGTGTCTGACTCTTAGCGACCCCATGGTCTGAAGCCTACCAGGCTCCTCTGTCCATGGGATTTTCCAGGCAAGAGTACTTGAGTGGGTTGCCATTTCCTTCCCCAGGGCATCTTTCCGACCCAGGGATCAAAGCCAGGTCTCCTGCATTTCAGACAGACACTTCACCGTCTGAGCCACCAGGGAAGCCCTTATGATACAGCATTTACAAAAACTCCTAATTTATCCTGCAAAGTGGCCAAAATGAGCAACTAAATAGGAAAGCTCTAAAACTGGATATAATACAGGGCGAATGCTACTAACAAGATAATGAGTTACAAACAAGGGATTAAAGCTACTGAAAAGAGACGCTTTCATGCTAAAACTTAATGTGTTCATCTCAACATTACTCATATGTTTACATACCTGTTGCCACACCACACAGATGCTTTCCAATTCCTACAACAGGTAGTTTTTCTTTGCTTAGCAAAGGAATCTTGTCTGAAATGAAATAAGAACTGTTAGTTCTCTTGTGAGATAAGGCATTAAGTGGGCTTCCAAAGAGAACTAACTAGAATCTTTGAATTTTAGGGCCAAAAGAGGCACAAACAAAAAAATTCTCACTTTATAGCTTAGAAATAAGGGGCTCAAAGATGTAGTGACTTGATAAGTAACAGATGACTACTGATATGGAGAGAAGTAGTTAAAAAGTTCTTTGTTTTCCTTTTCTTCCCACCTTATCCCCAGCAGGTCCTTTACTCCTAATTTAAAGCTTCTTGATTTTTTAGGCCAGTGCTATTCCATACTGACTCAGAACTTTACCCTGTTGAAGCCTTATTTAGCTAAATATTACTACCGAGTGATAAAAGGACTAAACAATTTCCCTACAAGGTTTATTTTTCATAACTAATATATGTGACAAATACACATGAATAATACAACCAACATTTTACATTACACAATATTATATACTCAAAATTATCAAACTAAAAATATAGCCTTTATTGTATCTTGAATAAGATATAATCTTATATAAGAATAAGACATTATTTTAGTTTTTCACACTGTTCTGAATAAAAGAGTCATAATATTAGTATATATATAAAAAAAAGACATCTACAAGGTAATGTAGCAAAATGCAGAACATCACACACAGTTAGGGCTTCCGTTCCCAACACCCCCACCCCCCACCATCCAATTCATTTTCCTTTTTCTAAGTTTCTGAAATGAAAAGTATGTTTCCCCCTACAAATTCAGCTATAGCACCCAGCACAGTTATTTGTCCAATGGAGGTCCTTAGTAAATATTTCAAATTTTCTGTTGCTTGCTTTCAGATGGTATCACATGCTAGAAGAAATTGCTAACAAGTGGAACAGTTTGCCCATGTAAAGTGACTTAAGAAACTTATATATCAGAGTGAAGAAAAAGGTTGTCTAAGCAAGCTCTTATGGAATTGGGGGCATCAGGAATTTTGGAAGAAGAGCTGAGACCGTTATGTTATGAATAACAGTGCACTGGCAGAAAGTCTGTTTAAGAAGTAGTCAGATCCACATCTCATAGCCACTTGATGATTACCTCTTTACCAACTGGTGGACAACTAGATAATCCTCTGAAGCAATTAAGACAGGAGGTCACTGGACTGATGGACGCTAAGAAGTGGAAAGTCGTGTGTGTGTGTGTGTGTGTGTGTGTGTGTTAGTCACTCAGTCGTGTCTGACTCTGTGACCCTGTGGATTGTAGCCTGACAAGCTCATCTGTCCATGGAATTCTCCAGGCAAGAATACTGGAGTGAGTTGCCATTCCCGTTTCCAGGGGATCTTCCCAACCCAGGGATCGAACCTGGGCCTCCCACATTGCAGGCAGATTCTTTACTGTCTGAGCCATGAGGGAAGCCCGAAGCAGAAAGTTGATGTGTGGTAAAATAGCAGGATTGAGTGAGTATGCATATGGATGAAGCTTTTACTTCTCACTGGGTCCCACAACATTAGTAACTAGACTCTGACCCTCTAGGCAGGTGATCAAAAAGTGTTATTTGGGGAACCCGATCAGCCCAAGAGGAAAGGTCATGTTTTAAACAAGTTACTTCAAACTGGAAATTGAAGTCAACAATTCCACTTAAAGACTCAAGAGTTCACAGTCCCTCGATCCTTACTATGAACACACCATCAAAAAGCACAGATGTTTGAGCAGAGCCTCTAAGTTGAAAAAGACAGACCAAAACAAATGGAAAAGAGCAACCGAGTGCAAACAGACTCTAAAGGGAGAATACTTCTTAAAAAACGTACTGTTAATATCCTCACAAAGATACTGCATTATGAAAAAAAGAACAGTTAAAATAACAAAGATAAATTCAGAGAAAAAGATCTTAGAAATTAAAACTATCATAGAAGAAATTAAGTTGAAGAAATCTGTGAAAGTATAAAAAAAAAAAAGATAAAAGATATAGAACAGAGAAGTAAAGTCAAGAAAAGTAGAGAACTATTCCAGGAGGTCTAATAACTAAATCATAAAAGTTCTCCCATTAAGGGAGAAAATAAAAATTGAAGTAGAGAAAATTAAGAAAGAAAGAACGCAAAGAAATTACTCAGAATGCAAGAAAATTTCCCAGAAAGCTGAGAATACTGGAATCTCTAAATCAGGATTTCTCACCCTTGGCATTATTAACTGTTGGCTCCAATAATTCATTGTTTTGGAGAACTGTACTGTACCTTATAGGATATTTAGCAGGGCTCGGGCCTGTATCCATCTAGCCAGCAACATGTCTAATCTTTTGACAACAAAAAATATCTCAGACATTGTCAATTTTCCCTGAGGGCCAAAACTGTCTTTAGTTGAGAACCACTGGTATAAACAGAACAGCATACCAAGTGCCCAACACAATAGGTAAAAATATGACTACAAGACACATTACTGTGAAAATTTAAAACTCTGAGGACAAAGAAAAGAGCCTATAAATTTCTAGAAAGAAAAAAGGAGATGATATACAAGGGGTCAGGACTCAGAACAGCACTGAACTTTTGAACAACAATACTAATGGAGTAATAGTTTCAAAATTCTTAGAAATAGAAAGTCACTCAGTCGTGTCCAACTCTGTGAACCCATGGACTATACAGTCCATGGAATTCTCCAGGCCAGAATAATGGAGTAGGTAACCTTTCCCTTCTCCGGGGGATGTTTCCAACCCAGAGATCAAACCCAGGTTTCTTGCATTGCAGGCAGATTCTTTACCAGATGAGCCACAAGGGAAGCCCCAGAAACAGAAAAGACCCAGCCAAATCAAGTGTAAGGGTAAAGTTAAAGATATTTTCAGACAATGCAAGGCATCACATTTCTCTCTAATTCAAGTGTTTCTCAGGAAGCTACAGAGGAGGTCTTTGCCCAAGAAGAGTAAATCAACAGAGGAAGATGTGGGATAAGATGTAGATAAATAGGGAATTCCCTGAAGGTCCAGTGGTTAGGACTTCGTCACTTTCACTGCTGAGGGTTCGATCCCTGGTTGGGCAACTAAGATCCCAAAAGCCGCCCAGGATGGCCAAAAGAGAAAAAGAAAATGTGGAAAAATAAATTTCAACCTACAAGAGTGAAGGGAATCCCCAGTATGAGAATGATGAGTTTTAAGGTTGACAGTTGTGCCCCAGGAACAGAGGACAGCATGCCCAGTCTAGACTGGAACAGGTCTGAAGGATCCAGGAGAGAATTTTTCAGGAAGATGGCAACTAACAGAATACTTGATAAATGTATTAGAACAATTTAAGATAATTAAAGTGCAATTTTTAAAGTTATACCTCTTTTAAAAAATTGAAGTATAATCCATTTACAATGATGTGTTAATTTCTACTGTACAGCAAAGTGATCAGTTATATAAACATATATATATATATATTCTTCTTCATATTCTTTTCCAATATGGTTTGTCAGGGGACATTGAATATAGTTCCCTGTGCTATACATAGGACCTTAAATACATTTTTAAAAGACCAAGTAAAAAAAATTATAAATTATCTACTAACTCAATGAACAAATTTTATTTACTATATGGGCCAATGGTGGGTTGCATTACAGGGTTGAATTAAAATTAGCAGAAGAGGTTGCTGGCATATGTTTGTATTATTTTCATTGTAAATAATGTGAAAAACTAAAAAAGGTACAAAAAGGGCATTAAAAAGTATGATTCATGGGTATGTGTGTGTGTATGAAATAAGTTCCATAGAGATGGGTTATTTTCTTTGGTACAATTTAAAATTGTGGGAGTATCTTTCACAAGTTAGTTAGGCAGAGAACTAGCTCATTTCCATAACAGTTTTGGTAAAGTCATGTTAACAATGGGCAGAAGGCTAATGTACGGCATGAACAAACTCAGTAATAACAGCACAAATAAGCAAGATAAGGGCATATTATCAAAATTTTTAAACTATTCTCTAGTATGACATTTCATGTCTAGCTGATCCTGAAAAACAATTTCTTAGAGTGTCAACCCTCATCCCATTTATATGTATCTAAATGTTAGATATAAAATTCTACATTAAAAATGGATTAATCTTTGTTTTTCCTGAAGCACTGTTCTGCCTGATTGGATTTCTAAGCAACCCTCAAGAGTTTGAAAGTTCTTTGATTTATGGAAGAGCAACTGAAAGTTATGCAACTTACTCAAACACAAATGTTGAATATCGATTTGAAGTCTTTCAAACACTGAATTTTTCTTTCTGTGTTTGCCATCTACCTGTACAAATAGAACATTATTATAACAATGGGTTTCACGTAAGGGAAAAAAAAGCTTTATGAAAATAAAAAGATTTCTATTTATTTTCAAAAGTCAGAGCTAATAATTTTCCATTTTATTTTTTAGTATTTAAAAAGTAGAATTGTTAATTGTATATTCTGTGACAGAAAATAACAAGTCCATTGGATTCTCCAGGCCAGAATACTATAGTGGGTAGCCTTTCCCTTTTCCAAGGGATCCTCCCAACCCAGGGATCGAACCCAGGTCTCCTGCATTGCAGGTTATTCTTCACCAACAGAGCCACCAAGGAAGCCAAAGAATACTGGAGTGGGTATGCTATCCCTTCTCCAGCGGATCTTCCCAACCCAGGAATTGAACCGGGGTCTCCTGCATTGCAGGTGAATTCTTTACCAGCTGAGCTACCAGGGAAGCCCTCACATTTTTATAAGCCTTGAACATTTCACAAATTATAATGTACACATTATTTCCTTTAATTCTAAAAACTCCCAATTCACTGATGAAGGCATTAATGTTCATAGATGTTAACTGACTTACCTAAGATTATTTGCCAGTTCCTTTATCTTTATCAGGCCCTAATACACTATTTGTGGCTTGCTTCTCTTCTTACCCTCCCTGAAAGATCACAACCATTCTCACCTATATCCATATACCTATGATTGATAAATCTACATGGTGGCCCGGACCGTTTCGATGAGCACACACAAACCCAATTGTCAAACAGAAAGTTCTACTTCAACAGCAAACTCACCTAAAACTGAACTCATTATTTCTCCCTCTGAACTATTCTTCCCCTTCATCCTGGCACATTCCCTGTCTGAGGGAAGAACACCACTTAAGTCATTTAAGGCACAAAAGGTCACCAGAATTAACTCCTCCGTCTTACTTAACCAAGTCTCATGGCTCCCACTATCATTACATTTCTCATACTCTTTCCCTCCTCTCTGTCTCACTGCAACATCCTTAGCTCTGGCCCATTTCTTACCTGGATCATAGGATGCTGCTGCTGCTGCTGCTAAGTCACTTCAGTTGTGTCCGACTCTGTGCGATCCCATAGACGGCAGCCCACCAGGCTCCACCGTCCCTGGGATTCTCCAGGTAAGAACACTGGAGTGGGTTGCCATTTCCTTCTCCAATGCATCAAAGTGAAAAGTGAAAGCGAAGTCGCTCAGTCGTATCCCACTCCCAGCGATCCCATGGACTGCAGCCTACCAGGCTCCTCCGTCCATGGGATTTTCCAGGCAAGAGTACTGGAGTGGGGTGCCAGGGCCTTCTCCGGGATCATAGGATAGTATCTTATTATTAATCTCCCTAGTTCAAGTTTCATACTCTTCTGATACAGCTTTAATGGTACTGCTAAGAGGAACTTTTAAAACCCTATTTACTTTACCAATCCTTATATACTCCTTAAATCTCTTCTTTGCTGCTTCCTTCTCCTCAGGAAACCTGAGGCTGGTGTTTTATCTTCTGGTAGAACTCTTACATATCTGGTACTTATCACTTAGCGTACTAAACCAATACTGTCCCATTAGATGTAAGCTTCTTGAAGACAAGAATTAAATCTTGTTTCCACTGTATCCCCAGCATGTAACAGGATAAAGTCAAACTCCTTCCATAGCATAAAATATGACCCCTTCCAGAATCTGTCCCACCTCTCCCATCTCACTGTTGAACTCTACTTCACATCATTACTTCCATCACACAGAAATGTTTCTGTGTTCCCCTGTCTTTTCAGGCATTTGGTTACACTGTTCTTGCTTCCTAGAATGCTTCTCAAACCCTGTACCTAGCAAATACTCACTTTTCAAGACAGACCTCAAACATCACTTTTTCTATGTAGCCATTTATCATCCCTTCCCTGCAGTAAAACTTGTCACTCCCTCCTTTGAACCCACACTGTATTCTGTGCAGCATCTTTTTTTTTCCTTCATATTTTAACACCATTAAAAAAATAATCATTTATCTATTTGTCTCTTCTTTCTAAATATAAGTGGGCTTCCCTTATGGCTCAGCTGGTAGACTCTGCCTGCAATGCTGGAGACTTGGGTTTGATTCTTGGGTTGAGAAGATCCCCTAGAGAAGGGAAAGGCTACTCACTCCAGTATTCTGGCCTAGAGAATTCCATGGACTGTATAGTCCATGGGGTCGCAAAGAGTCGGACACGACTGACTTTCACTTTCACTCTGAACATAATAGAACATAGGGACTCTTGTATTATTTGACTTTATCTACTTAGTATCTGTCATGGTTCTGGTGGTATGCTCAATAAATGTTTACTGAACAAACAGTAAGTTTCAGAGGTAGTAAGGACTCAAGACTTTTAACTGCTAGCTTGAGCTTGGCTCTTTTCACATATCTCCTTGTTTTTGTTATTATTTTAAGAACTCAGAAATTTAGATTAAAAAATTACCTTTAAGTCACCAATATAATTAGAATAAAAAACTATAATCAAATAAACACAAAAAACTCATTTTCTTTTAGAGGCTTTTTAAGTGCAAACAAAATCTGGCTACAAATACACCACAGTGTGGATTTCACTTACCTTGAATCTTGTGGTCACCTTTTCTACTAGGATGAAGTGAACTTTTTCAGCATCTTTTAAGGCAATATCAACCCAATGAGATAATTTTCCCTTTCCTGCTCCAAATTCAACAAAGCATCTTCTTGGACCAAGTAACTTTAAATTTTCAATGTTACCTAAAATAGAAGCCTGCAAACTTCACGAGATTATTTTATAAACTAGAACAAAAAACATGTGGCTCAAATGGAAAAACAGCAAGACAATTTCTGTATAGGGCACCATGTTCACAATGGTAATTTTTGTTTGGCTTTAAAGTTTTTCTCCTGCTTTTAAATAGTTAACATGCAGTACTCAGAACCCTATCTATGCCAAGGACTTTCTATGTATGTTTGAACAACCTTATTTGAAATGGAGATTCTGTACCATGAAAGATAATCTAAACAAAATTTCATTAATACTATTTTAGAAAAAATAGAATGTTAGCTTCTGACAAACGAACAAAAAGGCCATTTTTAGTAGAGTTACTATGGCTTAAACATACCTGCTGTTTCAGATGTTTGGCTGCAGAATCACCATTTTTAGGGTCATTAAGGGCATCATGCAATGCTGGATGGGACATAATTTGATCTTTAAGTGTGCAGTTCAAACCTGTGCCAAATAAAAGCACACAAGCCTAAACAACCAAGTGTGAAACTGTAGTGTTCTAAGCAATGGTAGTAATATTAAACCACAGAGAAATTTCCCTTCTCCAGGGGATCTTCCCAACCCAGGGATCGAATCTGGGTCTCTTGCATTGCAGGCAGACTCTTGACTGACTGAGCTACCACGCAAGTTCAACTCATACACTACCTCATTGTTCTAATAAAATTTAACTTGTAAATTTAGGCAGACTTACCTTCACTTGCTTTTCTCAATTTCTTAATTAAGTTTTCCAGCTGCTCTTCAGAGAGAGACGAAATTGGAACCTATATACAAAAATGGGAAATGAGCTGGTCTGGGAACTGATAACATTGATTCTATAAGAAAATGCACTTTACGTCAAAATAGTTAATTTATTTCAAAAATTGGAACAATAATTGTAAGCTTATTTACAGTGTGGAGATACTCTAGAACACCTCATAAAATTAAAAAGTCAAGTACTTACCAATTGATCTGGTATTTCGGTTTCATCTTTTAAACCTGCATTAATATCTTGAATAAAGAAGTCCTTAACAAAAACAAAATGATAACAAAAGTTATTAATGTGAAGAGTTCACAAAAATTAAGGTGAAAAACTGATTCATTCCTTCTAATACTCTGCATCGGCCATCTTCTCTTTCTTCCATTCATTTATTCATGAAAAAATTATTCATAAATAATTACTGAGTGACTAGTCTGGTCCTTAACTTGCTTTAGTTGCTGAGGATTCACCAGAGTGAACAGAACAGACAAAAACCTCTGTGTTGCTGGATCTTACATTCTAGTGAGGTGGCTATCTGAATAGACATTTACAGTCTAAAGAAATTCATTCGTAATTTCTATTAACATTTTTACCTATCTCTAGCATAGACTGAGGATGTTACTTTTGCTAACTGTTAAAGCAAAAACAAAGGCCCAACTACAAATGGCTGTTTATCAGATAGGTAGCATGGCCACAAACACATATGAAAAAATATTACAATGGTTTAGGTCTGATTTCTTCTATTTTAAAATACTAATTAAAACAGAATATAGAAATGTCCTGTGATACTATGTTGTGTAAATTAACATAGTGAGATATTTCTAGTCCATTTTCAGAGACAGAAAGACTCTAAGTAAGGATCTAATTCAACATGTTCAATAATGAAAATGTTCTATATCTGCCCTAGCTAACATGGTAGCTACAGCCTTGAAATATGGCTAGTGTGACTGAGGAACCGGACTTTCATTTTGCTTAATTTTAATTAACTCAAATTTAAATAGTTACACATGGCTAGTGGCTACATTGGAGAAGCCAATGGCAACCCACTCCAGTACTCTTGCCTGGAAAATCCCATGGATGGAGGAGCCTGGTAGGCTACAATCCATGGAATCGTGAAGAGTTGGACACGACTGAGTGACTTCACTTTCACTTTTCACTTTCATGCATTGGAGGAGGAAATGGCAACCCACTCCAGTGTTCTTGCCTGGAGAATCCCAGAGATGGTGGAGCCTGGTGGGCTGCTGTCTATGGGGTTGCACAGAGTCGGACACAACTGACACGACTTAGCAGCAGCAACAGCAGTGGCTACATATTAGACCATGTAGACATAAATGAATCAAATAGTGTAATTTTTTACAAATTCTCTTTTGAAGGTGAAAACAACTCCTGAGACATTATGTAAAGTAATTTAGTTATGCATTAGACATTAGACATTAATGCACAGGCTTTAGTTATACAAATGGCAGAAAAGTAATGTACGAATTGTGGGTTGCTACTTTTACTTATATGGGTAATAAGAGAAACTACTGATTAAGTGGAACAGGTTAGAAAGTGAGTATTAGAGTGTTTTGTTGGATAACTGACAAAACTATAACAGAAAATTATTAACAGCTACAACTATTAGTAAAGCAAAACCTGGGTTTCATGTTATACATAGTGTACTAGACAAAAACTGTTCTATATTTCTTTTCTCTATCTCGTCACCCCACTGCTTTTCTCCCTTTCCTTTTCACTGTGTCCCTAGCATGCAATGAAATCTGTGCATGGGTATTCCATTTTTTGGGGGGCCCAGTGCCACTCAGCCTGTGGGATCTTAGTTCCCCAACCAGGAACTGAACCTGGTTCTTCAGCAGTGAAATCATGGAGTCCCAATCACTGGATCACCAGGAAATTCACAGGGGTATTCCAGTTTTAATAAATTCACTTTTTCTCTCAAACTGTTCTCAGAACACATATTCAATCTGCTTGCTTTAACTAAAGCCTAACAGTTAGGTAAGGAAGAGAACCTCCATGCCTGTGAAAGTGAAAATGTTAGTTGCTCAGTTGTGTCCGACTCTTTGCAACCCCATGGAATGTAGCCTGCCAGGCTCTGTCCATTGAATTCTCTAGGATAGAATGCTGGAGTGGGTAGCCATTCCCTTCTCCAGGTGATCTTCCCAATCCAGGGACTGAACCCAGGTTCTTTTGTGGCTCAGATGGTAAAGAATCTGCCTGTAAGGCAGGAGACCCAGGTTCAATCCCTGGGTTGGGAAGATCCCTTGGAGAAGGAAATGGCAACCCATTCAAGTATGCTTGCCTGGAGAATTCCATGGACAGAGGAGCCTGATGGCTACATGTAGTCCATGGGGTTGCAAAGAGTCAGACACTACTGAGTGACTAACACTAACACTCCTGCATTGCAGGCAGGTTCTAAAGAACGCGTCTGAGCCACCAGGGAAGCCAGATAATCTCCATGCATACTTGAAAATAAAGGCAACATTCTTTTTACTAAGAGACTAACTAGGGATAGTCATCACTTTTCTACTACACATCTTAATGTAAAATTTTTTCCTTTTTAAACTTACGCCATTTGGCTTACTGGTTTTCAATTAGGAGGCATTTGGAAATGTATGGGGATAATTTGTTGTCAAATGACAGTGCTGTTGGGACTTCCCTGGTCGTCCAGTGGTTGAGAATCTGTCTGCTAATGCAGGAGACAGATTTGATCCCTGATCCAGGAAGATTATTATCTAGGTGCACTTATGCCCATAACTACTGGACCTGTGCTCTAGAGCCTAGGAGCAGCAACTACTAAGCCTATGTGCCACAACTACCGAAGCCTGTGCACCCTAAAGCCCGTGCTCTGCAACGAGAAGCCACCGGAATGAGAAGCTGGCATATTGCAACTGGAGAGTAGACCCTGCTCTCCACAATTAGAAAAAACCCCACACAGCAACGAAGACCCAGCAGAGCCAGAAAAGAAAAAAAAAAGAAGTATATATTTAAAAAAAGGACTCAGTTCAAGTGTTACTCTCTCTGGAAAGTCTTTCTTGATCCCTTAGATTTAATTTTAATGCAAGTATGTGCTCTTATCACATGTACACTTACTTCATTGAACTTAAGAGTTCACTGAAGACTGGGATCATATTTTATTGAAATAAACTTGTATGCTAATGTGCTAAGTTGCTTCAGTTGTGTCTGAGTCTTTTTTACCCTATGGACTATAGCCCCTAGACTCCTTTGTCCATGGGATTCTCCAGGCAAGAATGCTGGAGTGGGTTGCCGTGCCCTCCTCCAGGGGATCTTCCTGACCCAGGGAATGAACCTGTGTCTCTTAGGTCTCCTGCACTGGCAGGTGGTTTCTTTACCACTAGCGTTGGCACTAAGTAAGTATTTTTGAATAAGTAAACTGTGGAATTACTCTCTGAATACTATTTTTGTTGCAAAATCATCTGTTACCTAAATTAGGACTCTTAGTGGATTCACAGTCTAATGTCCTATACACACTCAGATGTATTTACCGTATTTCAGTCTCTTGAAGCAAGAGCTTTGTTAAAAGCTCATATTTGTAATCTACTAAGTACATATAAATATTACATAGCACCTATTTTACCATTCCATTTTACTGACCAAACACTTACAGGTTTCGGCTTCTCTCTTGAGTTACACTTTTTCAGATGCTTTGCTAGTCGATCTTCATATACTGTGCTAAATTTAAAGAGAAAATTATTTAAAATAAGACTGTGATAATCACTGTTTCTAGCACAGAAAAACCCTTCTCCAACCCATACTTACTGTTTTGGATCTAAAGGACACAGAATTCTTTTCCGAGCATTTTCTTCCTAAAAACAACAACGAAAAAAGAACATATTTATTCTAACAATATATCAAGTTTATTGCTTACAGATACTAGATACAGCTTCAGTATAATCATAAGCTTATGCTATCCTAAAACAAGATTAAGGAAACCTTAAAGGCACATTAACAAAACACTCCCAAAATCAGATCATCGAGTTTAAAACACAAATCTCTAGTGTAATGAGATATCACCTCATACCTGTCAGAATGGCTATCATTAAAAAGAACATAAATAACAAATACTGACAGTCATGTGGAAAAAAGGAAATCCTCATTCACTGTTGGTAGGAATGTAAATTGGTACAGTCACTGTGGAAAACAGTAAGGAGGGTTTTCAAAAAACAAAAAATACAACTACTGTATGACCCAGCAATTCCACCTCTGGGTACATATCCATAAAAACACTAATTCAAAAAGATGTGTACCCCAATGTTCACAATAGCATTATTTATAATTGCCAAGATATAGAAGCAACGTAAATATTCATCAACAGATGAATGGATTAAGATGATGTGGTAAACACACACACATACCCCCTATGGAATAGTATTCAGCCTTTAAAAAGACTGGAATTCTGCCATTTGCAACAAAATGGATAGACTTGGAGGACATGGTCAGAGAAATAAGTCAGACAGGGAAAGACAAATACTATATGATATCACTTATATGTGGACTCTAAAAAAACAATACTCCTAGCGAAAATAAGGAAAAAAAGCAACAGACTCACAAATATACAGAACAAACTAGTGAAGAGAGGAAAGGGGAGAGGAGCATTATAGGGGCAGAGGATTAAGAGGTACAAACCATTATGTATAAAATAAACTACAAAGATATATTGTACAACACATGGAATATAGCCAGTATTTTGTAACCATTGTAAATGGAGTATAACCTTTAAAATTGTGAATCACTGTATTGTACATCTGTACCCTGGTGGCTCAGATGGTAAAACGTCTGCCTACAATGTGGGACACCCAGGTTTGATCCATGTGTCGGGAAGTTCCTCTGGAGAAGGAAATGGCAACCCACTCCAGTACTCTTGCCTGGAAAATCCCATGGACGGAGAAGCCTGGTAGGCTACAGTCCATGGGGTTGCAAAAAGTCAGACATGACTGAGCGACTAAATTTTCACTTCATCTATACTTCAATTAAAAAAAACCTTTAGTGTAGCTCGTTTACGTATATATGAGCAAATACTGCTTTGGATAACATTGATCTACAGCTTCAAACAGGTTATAGAGAAAGCCTACATATGTAATTTTCAATCTATGACAGCACTGACTAGATATACGCTCTTATTCTAGGGACACCAAGGAAAAAAATGCTGCCGGTTTAAATTACGACATATCGATTATATTACGTAATCATAATATCATTGATATTAAAAAATATTCTGATTTTAGAGATGTTAAAATGTGTGGGAAAATTGTGTCTCAGACACAACTAAAGATAGATCTTCCTCAACTTATGATGGAATTACATTCTGATAAACCCATTGTATGGAGAAGGCAATGGCACCCCACTCCAGTACTCTTGCCTGGAAAATCCCATGGACGGAGGAACCTGGTAGGCTGCAGTCCATGGGGTGGCTAAGAGTTGGACACGACTGAGCGACTTCACTTTCACTTTTCACTGTCATGCATTGGAGAAGGAAATGGAAACCCGCTCCAGTGTTCTTCCCTGGAGAATCCCAGGGATGGTGGAGCTTGCTGGGCTGCCATCTATGGGGTCTCACAGAGTTGGACACGACTGACGTGACTTAGCAGCAGCAGCAGCAAACCCATCCTAAGCTGACATATTCTCAAAAATGCATTTAATACATCTAACCTACCGAGCATTATAGCATAACCTAGTCTATCTCAAATGTGATCAGAACATTTATCAAAAGTCTACAGTTGGGCAAAATCATCTAAAAGCCTATTTCATAATAAAGTGTTGAATATCTTACGTATTTTATTGACTACTGTACTGAAAGTGAAAAACAGATGGTTGTGTGGGTACAGAATGACAGTTAGCATATTAGTTGTTTACCCTTGTGATATTGTGGCTGACTTGGAGCCCTTACTCCTGACACTGCCCAGTACTGCATATCACTAGCCCCAGAAAAGATGAAAAATTCAAAATTCAAAGTATGCTCTCTACTGAACACTCACTGCTTTTGCAGTATCATAAAGCCAAAGAATCATAAGTTGAACCACAGTCAGTTAGGGACGTCTATACGGTCTTTTAACCACTTGGTACGTGATCATACTCTGTTGGCTTTGCAGCTTTTGGTACAGAATAATAACATCCTATTCATTTCTAAGTTACATTGATTTAACTACAAGTACTCAGAAAAAATAAAGGAGTTAATAGTTAATAGTGTTGGCAAGTCTGTATAGTGTAACAGTCAAAACCAAAGGTCAGACTGCTTAGATTCCTAATTTTTCTATTAGTTCCTAGCTATCGGCTCCTAACTTTATGATCTGAAGTCTTACTGCCTCATATGAAAGACAAGAATAAGGTATCTTCTCAAGGGTTGTAAAAATTGAGCTAATAGGTTTCAAAAGAAATGTTAGCACAGTGCTGTTCATACAGCAAATGCTGTGTTCATTACTAGTGTTAACAATTTCTTTTTCAGTCTATTTCAGTTCTGTTCTGCCTCCTAGTGTATCCACAAAACGATGTTCACTGAACTTCTTGAACAAGTTAAGAGACTTTTCAATATCTTTTGAAGATATAGCACATATTCTTCCCTATTTGCTGACTTTAAAGTCTAAACTCCATGAAGGAGAAGACTCTATGTTAATGTCCCAAAGTATAATGAATGATGAGTACAGGAAGAAAGTACTTTTAGGATTTGTTATTTGTTAGAAACAAGGCTTCTCAACCTTGGCAGTACTGATATTTGGGGCTGGATAATTCTTTTTTGTGGGGGCTGTCCTGCCCACTGTAGGATGTTTAGCAGCATCTCTGGCCTCTAGCCACTAGATGCAAGAAACAGTCTTCAGCTGCGACGACCAAAATGTCTTCAAACATTGTTTGGGGATGCTAAATCATCCCCACATTAGAAACACTGGGTAAAAATAAGTACAAGTTATACTTGTACTTATAACTCAGCCATATATGACACTTCAAAAAAGAGATGGGAACAATATACTCAATCATAACAAAAATTAAAGATTCAGTGAAAGTGTTAGTTGCTCAGTGTGTCCCACTGTGTAACCCACCAAGCTCCTCTGTCCATGGAATTTTTCAGGCAAGAATACTGGAGTGGGTGGCCATGCCTTTCTCCAAGGGAACTTTCCAACCCATGGATTGAACCTGGGTCTCCAGCATTGCAAGCAAACTCTTTACTGTCTCAGCAACCAGGCAAGCCCAGGATACCCCAAACTGAAAACCAAACTAGTCATTGAAAGTGTTTCCACTTGGAGCTTTTCAGTCTTTTTTCAAGAGATTAATAACATGATGTCATTCCTCTCCAGGAATATGGATTACCCTGTAAGGATCTAGTCATACTCTACTACTGTTTCCATCTGCTGTCATCTTCTGGACGTCTGGTTAAGGTGAAATACCAGGCCTTATAACAGGGAGAACAAAATCCTTCTGCAATCATAAAATTCATTTTTCAGTCAGGGGATGTTTGCTGGTCCTCTCAAAATACAACAGAAAGTGTACTTCAGAGTTCCTGTAAGTCACAGGTCAAAAAAAGAATAAGCTTGTTTCAGTACACTTCATTCCAGCCAAGTATCAGTTAAATCAAAATATGAGTTAGAGCTATAGCTATGAGGCATCAGTAGCAGATGAAAGGGTTCTACAGCGGTATTGGTACTGGATATTGCCTAGGAGGATAAACCATCTAACAAAGAAAAATAATGTAAATAATACTGGATATTCAGAAGGCAGGAAATCAAATGGTTTTCTCTATGGCTTAACCTTCCTAAAACCTATGAAACATGATCTTTTTCTATAAGCATTATGCTGATCTTGTTTTTAAATGCCCTGTCATATATACCCTAAAGAAATACACATACATAAAAATATAGGCTGCTTGACAATACAATCATATGTACAACCGAGCAAAACTGTACACTTTCTGTTCTCAATTTTAAAAGAATTCATTCTTACGTGTTTTTTAAATCTTTCCTTCCCCTTTTCAGCAAAGTAGTTACTAGTTGCTTTCAAAAGATTGTACGTCTAAATAAAAAATTTTTGGAAGTTTCTCTCAACCGCATTCACAAGACGTGATTATCGTTCACGAAACAATGAAAACACAATTAGTGAAACCTTGGATTCTTTCATTGATCACTCTTCTTTCTAAACCACCATTTCCCATCAGGAAGGCGGAGAGTGAGCCGAGCGCAAGAAGCGGTAGTCTGCAGTAAAACTAAAATCTAGCATTACCATGAGCTGGTATCAAGATAAACGGGTCACTGCTGGCGCTTTACTTAAATAAAACAATGCACTTCACTACGGCTCATCATCTCTCCCTAGGGAGGCCAGTATTGCGTTTATCACAGGAAAAGCTGCAAAATCCAGGGGGCTGAAGCAGAAATCTGTCAGAGGGGAGGTGCCGGACCAGGAAACTTATTTCCGACCCTCGAGAGGGTAAGGCGATACCAGACCTCCGAGGCTCCAGCGTGTTCACCACAGAACCTTTTTCCGGCTGCCACCACCATCCTGCAGAACCGCTTCTTCTTTTCCACAAAATAACCGCATCGCCCCTCTTCTGGAAAGACAGTTCCATGCGGCGTCAGCGCAGCGGCCGCCATAATTCAGGGCTCACTCCGGGTGGCAAGCATTGATCAGCTGAAGAGACGAAAAGTTCTCAGATTCACTCCTGTCCCGTTCCCGTAACAAATATGGCTGCGTCAGGTCCTTCCACGCAGGAGAATGCCATACCCGGAACTTTACCATCCCAGCTTCGTAAAACCGGAAGAAGTTGATGGTGGCCGGCGAGGTCCAAACCTCCTTTGTATTTCCTCTGTTTCTCTTTCTCCGCTTTCTCCGCCTCCTCCGCCGAAGCAGAGCGGCAAACTCAAACTTTACAGGACCCGGAAGTCTTTCAGCCTAATATCGCGGGCCGGGCCTGTTGTGTTTTATTTTTTCGCACACCGGCCAGGGCAGCGGTTCAGCATGAGCCAGATTTTGTTCCAGCAACTCGTCCCGTTGCAGGTGAAATGCAGAGACTGCGAGGAGAGGTGAGGTTCGCGTTACCCCGTGCCCGTGGGTGGCGGTTGGGGTTGGGCCAAGGGGAAAGATGGCGGCCCCCGCCAGTGCGCAGCGGCCTGCGGGAGGGTATCCAGCCGGAGTCCCCGGGAAGACACCTATCTGGGACCTGGCTTTCTCTCACTAAGTAAGTTTTCCGTCGCCGAGAAGGGAAGTGTGTGAGGAATGGGACGCTGACCTGCATCAAATTAATTTAAAGAAAAACTTATCTCTGAACGTTATCGTGGACATTATAGCCCTTTGCTCTTTGACAGATAAGAACTCCTGCTGAGAAAATTAATTTACTCGAGGGCTTACGAGTTCAACGCAGGGCGGGCACTAGAACTCAGGCCTTGGTTCCCAGCCATTTTTCCACTCTTTTTTGCGTTATATTGGAAGTAAGTTAAGCTTCGATTTAATGAACTATGTGGTATATTGCTTCTTTTTCACATTAGTTACTAGAGATAAGATAAATTACTTTTAATAGACTAAAGACGATTGGGGAACACCGTAAATTCATTTATCCTTTAAACAAATATTGCATATTTGCAAAACACCTGCTAGGCACTGGGGATGCAATGGTCAGGAAAAAGTCCTTGCGTTCGCGGAGTTCACATTCTATTGGGGTAGGAAATAGTCGCACAGAAAAATGCAGAATTACAACTTTGACAAATGAGGTGGTGCTGTTGAGGCTTAAGTAGAGAGATCTTGGCGAGAAGTCAGATCAGACCAGATCAGTCGCTCAGTCGTGTCCGACTCTTTGCGACCCCGTGAATCGCAGCACGCCAGGCCTCCCTGTCCATCACCAACTCCTGGAGTTCACTCAGACTCATGTCCAGCGAGTCAGTGATGCCATCCAGCCATCTCAAGCTCTGTCGTCCCCTTCTCCTCTTCTTCTGGCGAGAAGTCAGGAGACTTCAATTTTGTCTCAATTCCACCAGAGTGGCAGCTGTCTCATTTGTAAAACTGATATAACATGCCTACCTACATGGTTGTTTGTTAGGAGGATCAGGTGTGGAAATGTGACTAAAAATGAAGACATTGGTATATTGAGCTACCAATAATGTGAAACTGGTGTATAGTTCAGAATTAGGTTCAAAATCAACTGGCAGGCCAGGCAAGTAGATGGTACCAAGAACAGCAGCTGGTAAGTGGAGATTTATAGGTTAGTTGGTGGTTCTTTTGTGTTGCCCAATATGGGAGCAACTATAGTTGACATTTGAAATGGATGTAAAGTGAGCTAAGGTACATAAGAGTAAAATGCACACTAGACTGAAGACTTACTATGAGAAACAAAGGAATAGAAAACATTTCAATTTTTATATTGATTATGTGTTAAGATGACAATATTTTGATATGTAGGGTTAATTAAATATATAACAAATTTATCTGTTTCTTTTATGTTTTTTTAATGTGACTTCCAGAAAATTAAAAATTATATATGTGCCTTATATTTGTGGCTCCATTGTATCTCTATTGGATAGCCCTGTTCTAGAATGATTATAGAAAGAAGAAAGAAAGGTGGGGGGCATAATTTCTAATTCCAGTATCGAGGCTCCTTAGCCCATTGCCTTTTTTTGTAGACAAAGTTTTATTAAAGTCAGCCATTCTCATTCGTTTAAGAATTGTCTATTGCTGCTTCTGTGGTATAGGAGGAGAAATGAATAAATGTGACAGAGACCTTATGGCTGGCAAAGCCGAAAATATTTACTATCTGACCCTTTACAGATAAAGTTTGCCAACCTCTTATGGGAAAAATAGTCCAGACTTAAGTAGTCAAGGCCAGTTCAGCTCAAGTATTTATGAAAGCCTGCTGTGTACCAGGCACTGTCCTAGGTGCTGAGAATATAAAGCTCTTCTCCTTAGCATCTTCCTCCAATGACAGCAACAGCAACAAAACTATTTTCATTCTAGCTCTCAAGGAACTCACTTTAATAGAGGAAACAAAAAGTTCTTCCATTTAGAGGTAGTATAGCATAGGTTAGGAGTTCAGGCTCTGATAAACAACAAGGTCTGGGACTATATTTAATATCCTGTGATAAACCATAATGGAAAAATATGCAAAAGAAAATGTATGTATGACTGAGTCACTTTGCTGTAGAGTAGAAATTAATACAACATTGTAAATCAACTGTACTTAAAAAAAAAAGGGGTTTATAATCCCTCTGTTTTCTACATTAAAAAAAATAGGCTATGGAGCTACACTGTTGAGGTTCTACTTTACCAGTTACTGCTTGATTCTGTACAGTTTTTCTTACTTCTCTGTGCCTCATCCTTATAATTGATAAAAATAAAGTACCTGTTTGTGGGATTATTATAAGCATAAAATAATACATATGAAGTACTTAGAACAGTGCCTGGAACTTAAGAGCATTCACTAACCATTAGCTATTATTGAAGAGTGATTAATGCATGAAGTAAAGTAAAGGAACTAAAGTCATAGAGAAAAAGGAACTTCAGTTGAAGACAGTGGTAGGGCTCAGAGAACTATGTCTGGAGAAAAGTGGTACAAAATTTTGAAGCCCATGGTTTGACACCAGCCTACTTTTTCATTTTATTTTTCCCCTAAGCTCCTCTTCCCAATATAGCAGTCATGCAGGGCTATGTACTCTCCTCTGAGTGCACCTGATACTCTCTTAATACTCTACCTTTACTCCAGCTCTCCCTTCTACCTCAGATGCTTTTTTTTCCACGACTTCTATGTCTGTCTTAAATTCTTTCTTTATAAGGACGTTTTCAAAGTTGCCTAAGTTGAAATTAATTGTCCTTATTTGTTTGTTAGATAGCATGGTAAAAGAGAAAGATTTGAGTTCAGATTTGGGCTCTGTAGTGTGACCTTACCCAAATTTGCAACTCTGTGCATCTCAGGTTCTTTCTTTGAATGATGGAGATAATATTTACTTAACAACATTGTTGTTAAATAAGTTGATATAAGCAGGGTGCCTGGCAGACACTTAATAGTGTATGTATTAAAGCCTTAGAATACCATCAGAAGCAAATCTAGGATAAAGTCATTTAATATCATCTCAATATGAGGTCATGAACCATGTTTATTTCTGTTTGTATCCCTGGCACCCAGCATAGTACCTGGCGTAGAGCAGCTTTTGTTTGAATTGAGAGTTTAAGGTCAGAACTATTAGGTGGCAGAGGTGGCTAGGATCCAGTTCTGCTAATGCCAAATCTAACTGACAGGAAGGATGTTAAGCAGATTTATGACATTTATTTTGAGAAACAGCACTTTAAAAATTGTTTTTTAAACTTGTTTTATACTGTTCCTATGATGTTCACCATTACAGTGGAGAAAGATTTCTGATTTCAGATCCTCTGAAAGCTCACATTTTCCTATAAGTTATTGCTCTGGAGGTTTTTGAACTGAATATGGGAAATAGTTTTAACTTATGGGGTTCTCCTCTTTTTCTTCCTGTCATCTAATGCATATAGGCTTTTGAAATGTGTGTGTTACTCGCTCAGTCATATCCTACTTTTTGTGACCCCATGGACTGTAGCCTGCCAGGCTCCTGTCCATGGAATTCTGTAGGCAAGAATACTGGAGTGGGTTGCCATTTCCTACTCCAGGGGATCTTCCTGCATCTCTTGCATTGGCAGGCGGATTCTTTACCACCGAGCTACCTGAGAAACCCACACATTTTAAAAAGTGTAAAGTTATCAACCACAGTGTCATATCATGGCAGTATGTACTAGGAAAAACTTCAGAAGATGAAAACCAAACATAATGACATTGTAGAGCTGAATGGCCCTCACAAACCTGACTCGATTCACTTTTCTTTTAAGTTAGGAAATTGAAAGTTGTTGTGTTCCTCCCCTCCGCCACCCTGCCCACCACTGCCTAAGAATACGTAAATGGAATTGGAGTAGGAATTCAATATTTTCACATATATTGCTTTAGATACTAGAAAAATAGAAATGAAACATTTTCTTACTTAAAGATAATTCTTCCTGTCTTTGTGCTGTTTACCGGTACTGTTCTTTTTTAGATATTAATATACAAATTATGGTAATCGCATCATGTGAACTAAAATTTAACATCCAGTCATATGTTCAATAAGAAATTTAACTAAAATGACATGGATTGAACCAATGTAAACTGCAAGTCAGAGCATAAAAGACTAAACTATTGAATCTAGCCTGAGTCAACTATTACCAGGTTTTTCCATCAACACTTAGTTGTTATGTCTGTACTTCTGTGGTAGAATGTGAAAAAAGTTTAAAATACATCTTTAAAAAAATAACTTAATATTGAACAAATTCAGTTTATTTTCCCTGCACATCAGGAAAAGACCATTATTATTTAATTCTATCAGAATAGTTTGAGAACCACTTGTGCAGAGATGTATTTTCACCATTACCCCTTTATTTCCTGAGGTTTTTTTTTTTTTAACATTTTTGCTCAGTTTGATTAATGTTTATGAACACCTTTATTTATATGCCTCTGTTTGATACTGAATTTTCTAAGATGCAGTATAGAATGAGCAAAAAGCTGTGTTTTTTCTTTTTTTTCTTTTAGGGTTTAGAGTTACTCTAGGATTAGATAGATAATTGTTGATAGTACTTACATTGTATGGAGAGTCCGTTGAGCAATGTAGTTTGTGGATCTGAAAAATGTGTGTGTGTGTGTGTGTACATAAGGAAAGTGAATATGTTATCTTATTTCCTTGGTTGTAGACATTCAGAGTATTCTGATTCTCAAATTAATTTGGTCATTTCAGTTTTTTATTTTTTATTTATTTTCAGTTCATATTTTTATGTGAAAAATCGTTGTAAACCTGATGGTTTGCTTTTCAGTAGATGCTATTTGAAAATCAGTACAGTGAGGTTGTATACCAAGCTAATAATAGGCATTCCACATCATTTATCTCATTTAATCCTCACAACATCCTCTTTTTACAGGAGAGAAAAAATTTAGCATCAGGTTAAAAACCTGATTACTTGTGGAAAAACAGGAAGTTAAATTTCAAATCCATCGAGTTTTCCAAACATGTATTCATAAGTTAGGGACAACCTGTGGAGGATCTTGTGGCTTAAAATGGAAAATATTAGCTATACAAATGGTAGTAATAATTTACTGCATGTGAATGTTTCTGATAGTTGGGCATATCTTTTCATACAGGAGAGTGAGTATTAGACTGAGCATTGAACTACAATCAGTTTCTAACCCCGTTCACAGAAAGGTTGGTATTATATATTTTGAAATAAATATTTTTCTTTTTCTGAAAAATGGTAATTTAGTACATTATAGTTGTTTTAATTCTTTAAGAATGTGAGATCTTTTGTTAATATCATCTTGCTTTTTAATTTTGGGCCATTTAATAACTTGCAGATCTGGGATGGTAAAATCTAAGACAACAACTGAGAGATGATATACCATATATTTCTAAAGCATGCGAGAGTTGGAGATTGGGACAACAGTCTCCTTAGGTTTTGCCCGTTGCAGTTTTTTGGCTGCATCACATAGCTTGAGGGATCTTAGTTCCCAGTCCAGGGATCATACCCATATCCCTTCCGTGGAAGCTTGGAGTCCCTAACTGCTTGGGAATTCCCTCATTGCACTTTTTAAAGTTACTCAAATATATATTGCTATCCTGTAGAACTGGTATTTCATATAAATGTGAGTATAGAATGAATTGAAGCACTGCAGGGAGATATTCTTGAATCTTTTTGCCTTTTGACAATAGTTGTTAAGAGCATCAGTCTTATCTGATTTAAAAGTGTGAGTCATTAACAGAGATGTGATATAGAAAGGAGGGTGAAGAAATACATCTGTTTTCTCTGTGTTATAGCTTTCCCTTAACATATTCAAGGATCTAATAGTAACAGCTTCAGTTTTTTTTAATAGCATCTTGGGGTGGGTTTAAAAAAATATTTAAATAAAGCTGCTTTAAGAACAGGGCCTTCTGAGACAGAGCAAATACCTAGATTGCTAATCTTCCAGGGTGAAAAAGAGAGGGTGAAAGTCGATCAGTCGTGTCCGACTCTTTGAGACCCCATGGACTGACCCCCGTGGATTATACAGTCCATGGAATTCTCCAGGCCAGAATACTGAAATGGGTAGCCTTTCCCTTTTCCGGGGGCTCTTCCCAACCCAGGGATCGAACCCAGGTCTCCTGCATTGCAGATGGATTCTTTACCAGCTGAGCCACAAATTTTCTGGGAAAGAGAGTATATATTCTTACATTTTTCCTTATGCCTGCTGTACCTCTTTATTTTCTAGCTCTACTCATAAGTGGTTTAGATTTTTCTAGGACCTTAGCAATTCCTCAGTAGCCACAAGTAGATTTTATTTCAAGGCAGAAACTTATTCTTAACCTGAATGCTTATGCTTTATTAGTGCTCTGACATCTTGCTAGTCCTGTTTTCCTTCTGCCAGTGTTTTCTGAAGTATAGGACTTTCCTGTTGGCTTTAGATGCTGTGATGATCTGCCATACAGTAAATTTAACTACTTGAAAAGTGGTCTTTGTGAAAGGTATTCACTTCGTTTGAAACTTGAAAACAGATGGGGGTTCCAGATCAGTGGCCACCTGGAGTGGTAGAGAATATGCTTCTGGGAAGAAACCCTGGCAACCTGTCACCTGATACCCCTGTCCTCTGCCTGAGAAACAAACGCTCCTTTCTTACCTGGGTAGATGACTATCATTTCTGCTGATGTATTTGCCATTTTGGAAATACCAGACAATTAACTTGAGGGAAACTGAAAATATACTTGAATGTGACATCAGTGGTAAAAAATATTTTTGTCATATTATCTTAGTAGACCAAGAGGTAGGTCTGAACTTTCTAAGCCTCTGATAGAATGATACTCATCAGCTTTCAACTCCTAGCATTTAATTAACTACTATAGACCCCATCACTTCTCACCTTGCACCCCATGTGGCTCTCAAGGAGCGGAGTATCCATTGCTGTTTAAGATGCTAAAATCCCCAAAGACATTAAAACCTAGCAGCACCAGAAAGCAGAGCCCTCTGAGCTATAACAGAGATACATTGATGCTATTATGATTTCACTTCCATGGAGGAAGAAACTACTCTGAAAGCCAGATCTACTGAAAACATCAAAAATAACAGTCTTTCTTTTAGGATTTAGTTATCCGTCTGACTGATGATGCGGATCCATTTTTTCTGTATAACCTTGTTATTTCAGAGGAAGATTTTCAGAGGTAACTAAATTTATTTTTCTGATCTTATATTTAATCTAAGAATAAGTAAGTTTTTAAGTTTTATGTATGTATCAGTGCTATTCCTTTGAAACACGTACTCATTAGGAACAATTAAGTATTTGGGGATCACTGGACTATTTATACTGTAATGTTTCAGGCTGTTTTTGAAAATACATATTTCATAGATTATTAGCATTCTGTTTAAAACAGCTCAGAAATTTGGAGCTTTATCTAGATTTATTGACCTTTTCCCTCCCACTGAATAAGCTCTATAAAAATCAAAGTTTCCTAGCTTAGTTCTTGACTATGATGGGTGTTCAGTAAATAAAAAACTAACCTTTCAGGATGTTATTTATAACTACATACAGTAATTAAAATTCTAAAAAAAAATTTCTTTTCCTGTCTTCTGTGTAGTTTAAAATTCCAGCAAGGTCTTCTGGTAGACTTCTTAGCTTTCCCACAAAAATTCATAGATCTCCTCCAGCAGTGTACTCAAGAATATGCGAAAGAAATTCCAAGGTAAGTCTCAGGAGAGCACTATTATCATTAAACTTTTCTCAAGAAAGACTCTTCTTTGTAAGAAGACGGCAAAATATTTATGTATTTTGAGTATCTGTGTCTCTTTTCAAAGCTGTGCAAAGAGCTTCATAAATCTCAAATTTATAAAACCAGAAATATTTACCCCCTAATTTTCATATCTTGACAAAGCCATTAAAGTTACCTGAAGTATTTAATAGCATCAAGTATGTGTTTTTTCCCAAGGTTATATTCTATTTATAGTTATTATAAAATATTGGCCATGTTCCCTGTGTTTTACAATATATCCTAATAGCTTATTTATTTTATACATTGCAGTTTGTACCTCTTAATTCTCAATCCCTGAACTGCCTCCTCATTCCCTCTGCCTGCTAGTAACCACTAGTTCTCTATCTCTGTTTCTTTTTGTTATATTTACTAGTTTATTGTATTTTTTAGATTTCTCATATAAGCGATATGTAGTATTTGTCTTTCTTGACTTATTTCACTTTAGCATAATATCCTCTAGGTCTATTCATGTTGTTGTAAATGGCAAAATTTCATTCTTTTTTAATAGCTGAGTAGTATTCTACTGTGTGTATATATATACGCATACATATCAAGAATATGTGTATTCCACATCTTCTTGATTCATTCATCTGTTGATGGACACTTGGGTTGCCTTCATATCTTCAGTTCAGTTCAGTCGCTCAGTTGTGTCCTACTTTTGCGACCTCATGGACTGCAGCACGCCAGGCCTCCCTGTCCATCACCAACTCCTGGAGTTTACCCAAAGTCATGTCCATTGAGTCAGCAATGCCATCCAACCATCTCATCCTCTGTTGTCCCCTTCTCCTCCTGCCTTCAATCTTTCCCAGCATCAGGGTCTTTTCCAGTGAGTCAGCTCTTTGCACCAGGTGGCCAAAGTATTAGAGTTTCAGCTTCAGCATCAGTCCTTCCAATGAATATTCAAGACTGCTTTGCTTTAAGATGGACTGGTTGGATCTCCTTGCAGTCCAAGGGACTCTCAGGAGTCTTCTTCAACACCACAGTTCAAAAGCAGCAATTCTTCAGCTCTCAGCTTTCTTTATAGTCCAACTCTCACATCCATACATGACTACTGGAAAAACCATCGCTTTGACTAGACGGACCTTTGTTGGCAAAGTATCTCTGCTTTTTAATTTGCTGTCTTGGTTGGTCATAATTTTTCTTCCAAGGAGTAAGCATCTTTTAATTTCATGGCTGCAGTCACCATCTGCAGTGATTTTGGAACCCCCCAAAATAAAGTCTGTCATTGTTTCATTTGTTTCCCCATGAATTTGCCATGAAGTGATGGGACTGGATGCCATGATCTTAGTTTTCTGATTGTTGAGTTTTAAGCCAAGCTTCATAATACTGCTATGAATATTGGGGTTCATGTATCTTTTTGAATTAGTGTTTTTATTTCAGATATGAACCCAGGAATGGAATTGCTAGGTCATATGACAGTTCTATTTTTAGTTTTTTGAGAAACCTCCCTACTGTTTTTCACAGTCCAACGGTGTTGGAAAGTTCCCTTTTTTCCACATGCTTGTCAGCATTCATTATTTGTGTTCTTTTTGATGATAGCCATTCTGACAGATGTAATATCTCATTGTGGTTTTGATTTGCATTTCCTTGATGATTAGCCATGTTGAGTATCTTTTCATGTACCTGTTGGCTATCTGTATGTCTTTGAAAAATGTCTTTTCAGGTCTTCTGACCATTTTTTAGTCAGTTTGTTTATTTTTTTCACATTGAGTTGTGTAAGTTGTTTATATAGTTTGGATATTAACCCCTTATTGGTCATATCATTTGCAAGTATCTTCTCCCGTTCAGTAGATTGTCTCTTTTGTTGGTGTTTTCCTTTGCTGTGCAGAAGCTTTTTAAGTTTGATTAGGTCCCATTTGTTTATTTTTACTTTTATTTACTTCTGTTTTAGGAGACAAATTAAAAAAAATGCTACAGTTTATGTTAGAGAGTGTTCCACCTATGTTCTCTTCTAGGAGTTTTATGATTTCTGGTCTTACCTTTTGGTCTTTAATCCATTTTGAGTTTATTTTTAAAAGCTCTATTTATTTATTTATATTTGGCTGCGCTGGGTCTTCGTTGCTGCACTTTCTCTGGTTGTGGTGTGTGGGCTTCTCATTGAGGTGCCTTCTCTTACTGAGCATGGCTCTAGGGCGCAGTCTTCGTAGTTGCAGTGTGTGAGCTCTAGAGCAGAATCAGTGGTTGTGGTGCAGGGCGTTAGTCGCCCACAGCATGTGCAGTCTTCCCAGAGCAGAGATTGAACCCATGTCCGCATTGGCAAGGAGATTCTTAATCATTGGTGGGTGTGTGTTAGTTGCTCAGTTGTGTCCAACTTTTTGCAACCCCATGTACTGTAGCCCCCCAGGCTTCTCTGTCCATGGTGTTCTCCAGGCAAGAATACTGGAGTGGATTGCCATTCACTTCTCCAGAGGAACTTCCCAACCCAGGGATTAAACCCTGGTCTCCTGCATCGCAGGCAAATTCTTTACTGTTTGAGCTCCAGGGACCACTGGGGAAATCCGAGTTTTATTTTTATGTATGATGTTAGAGAATGTTCTATATTGTTCTTTTACATGTAGCTGTCCAGTTTTCCAGCACTACTTACTGAAGAGACTGTCTTTCCCCATTGTGTATTCTTGCCTTCTCTGTGGTATGTTAGTTAATAATAAGTGTGTGGGTTTATTTCTGGGCTCTGTTCTGTTCTATTGATCAGTGACTGTTTATGTGCCAGTATGCCAAACCAGACTGTTCTGACTTCAAAGCTTTTAGTAAGGTCTGAAGATAGGAAGCATGATTCGTCTAAGTAGTCTGTTCTTCTTTCTCAAGATTGTTTTGCCTATTCGAGGTCTTTTGTGTTTGCATGCCACTGCTGCTGCTAAGTCGCTTCAGTCGTGTCTGACTCTGTGCGACCCCATAGACTGCAGCCCACCAGGCTCCTCCGTCCCTGGGATTCTCTAGGCAAGAACACTGGAGTGGGTTGCCATTTCCTTCTCCAAAGCATGCATGCATGCTAAGGAGCTTCAGTCATGTCTGACTCTGTGTGACCCCATAGATGGCAGCCCACCAGGCTCCTCTGTCCACAGGATTCTCTAGGCAAGAATACTGGAGTGGGTTGCTATTTCCTTCTCCATACAAATTAAAAAATTTTTTGGTCTAGTTTTGTGAAAAATGCCCTTGGAGAATGGATGGGGATTGCCCTGAATCTGTCAGTTGCCTTGGGTAGTGTGGTCATTTTAACAATATTCTTTCAATCCATTTCACTATTTACACTAATTAATCCATGGTATATCTTTCCATCTCTATTGTCTTTGATTTCTTTCATCAGTGTCTTGTGTTACAGTTTGCAGATTACAGGTCTGCCTTCTCCTTTAGGTAGGTTTATTCCTAGACATTTTATCCTTTTTGCTGCAGGTGTAAGTGGAAGTGTTCCCGTAGTTTCTCTTTTTGATAGTTTGTTGTTAGTGTTCAAGTATATGTTTTTCTGATGAACTTGGACAAAGAAGATTTTGGGTCCAAGTGTATCCATATTTGTTTAGTGCTAACACCTGATCCTTTCTTTCTAAAGCTTTCCAACCTTTTATCTATAAGTTTCATCAGTTGGTGATTCTTGTTTGAATGAATTATTTCATTAGTAAGTACAAAATTATGTTTTTCCAATTCCATCTTTCTGTATTTATTAGGTATAATTCTTCTATGAAAAATAACTTCCTTCATCAGTAAGAGCTATTTGATTACTATGAAAACTCTTAGAGAAAGGGATAAATGCTCAGTTCTTATTTTTAAATTGTCAGTTTTCAGAGTGAGGATTGTTACTCTAGTTAGTTTTCTGGTTTCAGTGGGTTTTGATTTGTTTTTGTGTTTAGTCTTTTGCTTTCTCTCCTTATCTGTTTCTCATTATGAACTCATGGAGATTTATATATTCACTGTTTTCAATCAGTAGATAAGTATCCATTTTGCTATTTACACTAATCCAGTTTTACTGTTGGGAGTCCTTTCATGTTGGCCCCTATGATTCCAGCATGCTCCCTTTGCTGATCCTTTTAATCACTGATAATCCAGTGGGGCTCATTATTCAATGGGAGAGTTGTCACTGTCTCATAAATGTGTTATGTGATACTTTCTCTTCAAAGGTTTTTGCTGCAGTTAGTTTCTACAGAAGCTATTTTGGATAACTCACCTGCTCTTTTAAATGTGGTAGAGACAAATCCTTTTAAGCATCTGACACACCTCTCACTAAAACTTTTACCTGGAAATGATGTGGAAATAAAGAAGTTTCTAGCAGACTGTTTGAAATGTAGTAAGGTAAGATTTAAATTTAAATTGTTTTCTTAAAATAAGTCCCAAAGCTCTCTGGTAATCCACTGAAAAGCTATATTGCTACTAGATTTTATTTTCTGAATAAAGTCTTTTTAAAGGTATCCAAGAAATTTTTATAACACACAGTGACTTTATTTTATTGTTTTAGTTAGGCACAGTACTAGAAGATAAAACAGATCAGGAATTAAGAAACTTAGGTCCCAGGGTTTTTACTAATTTTCTGTGACCTTGAGCAGGTCACTTAAGCTCATGGTGTCTTGGTTTCATTAGCTTGTGGATATGTATGGAAATATTTACCCTCTGAGCTATCTTAAATGAGATAAAATATATGAAAGTATCTTGAAGATTACAAAGTGCTCTATAACTATATAAAATACACGCTCAAGAAAACAACATTGGGATGCCTCTTGAGAATTTTTAGAAAGTCAAATACTATGAATCAGGACATCTCTGGATTTAAGGTTAGGCAAATCCAGAGGTCTTGCCAGTGCAGATTCTAACTCAGAAGGTCTGAGGTGGAGCCTGAGATTCTGTCTTTCTAACAAACGCCCAGGCTGGTGCTGATGCTGTATACTTCATTGTACTTTGTGTAGCCTAGCTACAGATGATTAAATTGTAAGCTGCATAATTTTATTATTTTTATAAATAGGAAGAAAAATTATCATTAACACAATCGCTGGATGATGTTACCAGGCAACTGAATTTCACCCAAAAGGTAATTCAAGTTTGATTTTTTCTTTGTAAGTCATCCAAACATGGGCTCTGAATTGCTTCTTAAATCAAGTCTAGGCTTTTATGTATTTTTATTTTCAAAGCATGCTACTGTTGAATTCATCCTTTTTGTCACCCTTCGCCTACCAGTTAATTGTCTTAATCTGTGCTTTTTCTTATTCTCTCCAAACATTTCTGTTATCCCCAGTATATGACACATTCTCTCCAAGTCTTCATTAAATAATGTATAGTATTTGTCACATGTTCTGCTCCTCTTTTTTTCACCTCATTCTTCTTGTCTAAATGGCATTTTAGTTCCTGTCTTCTAAATCTTTCCTTCCTTCTGTTTAGAATTAATTCTGATAGATTAATCATCATTTCAATAATAGCTTCTCCTTGAAATTGAGGATAAAAGTATTTGATAAGCTGCATGGCTTCAGGTAGAAAATTTTTCTGCACCATATGGACCATCTTGGGAACCTGTGTTACTGGTTTTTAGGTGTATAAGTAAACTACAGTTGACCTTTGAACAACGCAGGGGTTAGGGACATCAGCCCTTTGCACAGTTGAAAGTCCTTGTATAAGTCTGTAGTCAGTTCTCCATACCTGTGTTTCCACGTCCTCAGGTTCAGCCAACCATGGATTGTGTAGTACTGTAGTACGTATTTATTGGGAAAAAAACTGAGTATAAATGTATCTATACATTTCAAACCTGTGTGTTGTTTAAGGGTCATCTGTACTACTTATGACTGACTTGCTCTACCCTGGGTTGCTTTATTTCTTAATGCCAGAGGAGAGGATTGAGTGGTGAAGAGCCAGATTTAACTAAAAGGTTAGTGATAGTATACTGTG
This sequence comes from Bos mutus, assembly GCF_027580195.1. NCBI lineage: Eukaryota > Metazoa > Chordata > Mammalia > Artiodactyla > Bovidae > Bos > Bos mutus. Next base: position 41,656,736 of record NC_091619.1, read on the forward strand.
GGCTGTGTTAACTCTAAAATTGCTTTTATTCTAATCTTAATTTCTTTAAATACAGAGAAATCTATGTAAGAAAAGATTTTGAATGTAAGAAAAGGTGTGATTTCATTTTCTTTTATATGCTTTGCAAATATGATCATGTTCCAATCTAATAACATATTCAAGAATTTTAATATTTTGTACTGAACTCTACTATAGACATTATCAGAAAAGATCCAAGAATTAGATAAGTTACGGAATGAATGGGCGTCGCACACAGCAACATTGTCAAATAAGCATTCTCAGGAACTAACGAATGAGAAGGAAAAAGCTTTGCAGGTATGAATATTAAAAAATGGAAAAATATTTTGTTATTGTTGTTAGTCATTTTGTTAATAATTTTCAAACAGTACAAAAGTATGTAAAAATTGTCTCTCCTTAAAAATCTTAACTACCCAGAGATAACTTCTAAACATTCTGATGTTTGTTTTCCCAAATTTTTCTCTCTATATGTGAATAGTATATAATTTATAAATACTTGTTTATATTTATAAATTTAGAAATATATAAATTGGGAGATTTGTCCCTGGTGGCTCAGATGGTAAAGTGTCTGTCTACAATGTGGGAGACCCGGGTTCGATCCCTGGGTTGGGAAGATCCCCTGGAGAAGGAAATGGCAATCCACTCCAGGACTATTGCCTGGAAAATCCCATGGACAGAGGAGCCTGGTAGGCTACAGTCCATGGGGTCGCAAAGAGTCAGACATGACTGAGCGACTTCACTCACTAAGCTAACGAGGTTCCCATCACTTCATGGCAAATAGATGGGGGAAAAGTGGAAACAGTGTCAGATATCATTTTCTTGGGCTCCAAAATAACTGCAGACAGTGACTGCAGCCACGAAATTAAAAGATGCTTGCTCCTTGGAAGAAAAGCTATGACAAACCTAGATAGTGTATTAAAAAGCAGAGACATCACTTTACAGACAAAGGTCCATGTAGTCGAAAGTGAAAGCCACTCAGTCATGTCCAACTCTTTGCAATGCCATGGACTACATATAATACAGTCTATGAAATTCTCCAGGCCAGAATACTGGAGTGGGTTCCCTTTTCCAGGGGATCTTCCCAACCCAGGTCTCCCACATTGCAGGCAGATTCTTTACCAGCTGAGCCAAGAGAGAAGCCCAAGAATACTGGAGTGGGGTAGCCTATCCCTTCTCCAGGGGATCTTCCTCACCCAAGAATTGAAACAGGGTCTCCTGCATTGCAGGCAGATTCTTTACCAGCTGAGCTACCAGGGAAGCCCATGTATGTGAGAGTTTAAACATAAAGAAGGCTAAGCACTGAAGAATTTTCTCTTTTGTACTGTGGTGCTGGAGAAGACTCTTGAGAGTCCCTTGGACAGCAGGGAGAGCAAACCAGTCAATCCTAAAGGAAATCAACCCTGAATATTCATTGGAAGGACTGGTGCTGAAGCTGAAGCTCCAATACTTTGGCCACCTGAAGTGAAGAGCCAACTCATTGAAAAAGACCCTGAACCTGGGAAAGATTGAGGGCAAGAGGAGAAGGGGGGAACAGAGGATGAGATGGTTGGATGGCATCCCTTACTCAATGGAGATGAGTTTGAGCAAACTCAGGGAGATGGTGAAGGATGGGAAAACCTGGCTTGCTGCAGTTCATGGGGTCGCAGGGTCAGGTAGACTTAGCGACTGAACAGCAACAATGAGGTCAACTGGATACAGTGATTGTAATTTTTTTTATCCTTACAATATCATAGATACCATTTTTTATCAGTTTGGAAATGGCTCAAGAAGAGGAAATTATTTAAGAACTTACCTAACTGGTGGAGATTGAAATGCTTTAAATTTTGGTTATTGCAAATAGTACTGCAGTGAACATTTTTATTCCTAGAAGTGAGTACAATATATCCATATAAAATATTAATGGATATTGCAAATTTGCCACCCAAAAAGGCTGTACCAAATAGAACCCCAAAGATAGCGTATGGCCATACTTTCATGTATTCCTGATGCTGTCAGCCTTCTCAGTATCTGCTACATGATAGGTATTGTAGTAGTGTTAGTTTTAATTTACATTTCTTAGATTTTTTTAGTGAAGATAAGTATCTTTTAATATGACTTTAGCCCCTTGTATTTCTTCTGTGGATTATATTTTAAATCTTTTGCTTTTTCTGTGTGACTTTTTTTTACTGCTTTGTAGTGTGGATTTATTTTATACCTTTTATATCATTAATTTCTTTAATGTTAAATTGTTATTTAACATTAAATTTTATTTTTATTTTTATGCACTTTACTTAAGGTTTGCTTTTAAGGGTACAACTTGGTAACAGTTTATGTCTACTTTTCACCTAAATTAAGATTCAGAAAATTGTATCACCCCTCTCTGGTCCCTTGTGCCTTCCCAATCCATTTTACTCTCACAGAAGGCGTATCACTTTGGTTATCATTGATTAGTTTTGCTTGTTCTTTAACTTTAGATAAATGGACACATGCTGTATATTCTAATTTGTGTGTGGCTTACTTTACTCAGTAACATAGTGTCTCTGAGATTATGTTCTTGTGTTCTTTTTGTTGTTGTGTAGGATTCTATTCTATGAATATCCCATAATTTATCTGTTTTCCTCTTGGTAGACATTTGAACTGTTTCTGACATTCTGCTATTATTAATTAAACTGTTACGAACTTTCTTGTAGTGTCTTTGTGAACATATGTACTCATTTTACTTGGGTATATACAATATTTAGGACTAGAATGGCTAGGTTCTAGCGTAGGCGTATGTTTAGCTTTAGTAGAAACTGTCACAGTTTTCCAAAGTGGATATTCAGGTCACACTGCCATTCAGTGGGTGTATAGTGGTACCTCATAATAATGAACATTTTTTTTTGTATGCATATTGATCTTTTGGCTCTTTTCTTGAGAAGTGCCCATTCGTGTCTTTAGCCCATTTTTTTAAAGTTTTATTTATTTATTTTTAGCTGTGCTGGGTTATTGCTCTGTGCTGGCTTTCTTTAGTTGTGGCGAGCAGGGGCTACCCTGGTTGCAGTGCTGGTCTTCTCACTGTGGTTGACGGCATCTCTTGTTGCGGAGCACGGGCTCTAGGGTGTGTGGGCTTCAGTGGTTGGAGCCCGTGGGCTGAGTGGAGACTCAGTAGCTGTGGTTCATGTGCTCAGTTGCCCTGTGGCGTGTGCAGTCTTCCTGTCCTAGTGATCGTACCCGTGTCCTCTGCATTGGCAGATGGATTAACCACTGGACCACCAGGGAAGTCCTTCAGCCCATTTTTAATTGGGCAGTTAATGGTTTTCCTTATTGATTTATAAGAGTTCTTTGTATATTCTGAACATGAATCCTTTGTCAGATATATGCATTGTGAATATTTTTTGTCTATGGCTTGCCTTTTCATTTCTGGTGCAAAGTAAGGATATTATGTGCTTAGTTGCTCAGTCATGTCCAATTCTTTGTGACCCTGTGGACTGTAGACCACTAGGCTCCTCCGTCCATGGGGATTCTCCAGGCAAGAATACTGGAGTGGGTTGCCATGCCCTCATTCAGGCTCCACTTGAAATTTATAGCAATCAAATCAAGATCAAGACATTATTTGAGATCAGTCAGCACTATACCACGAGGAGACAGCTGACATATTCAAAATATTCAAATCAAGTGTTGAAAATCATTTGCATCAGCTTGGTTATGTTAATCACTTTGTTTGGGTTAAGTGAAAAAAAAACCTTTTTGACCATATTTCCACATGCAATTCCCTACTTAAGCATAATGAGAAAGTTCTTTTTAAAGCCAGTTGTGACAGGCAGTGAAAAGTGGATATTGTGCAATAATGTGGAATGGAAGAGATCGCGGGGCAATGTAAAGGAACCACCACCAACCACATGAAGGCTGATCTTCATCCAAAGAAGGTGATGTTATGAATATGATGGAATTGGAAGGGAATTATCTATTATGAGCTCCTTCCCGGAAACCACACTTGTTGGATTAATTCCAACAAGTACTGTTCTCAGTTAGACCAACTGAAAGCAGCACTCGACAAAACTGTCCAGAATCAGTCAATGGAAAACACACAATCTACCATCAGGATACCACAAGACTGCATGTTTCTTTGATTACCAGGCAAAAACTTGCAGTTTGGCTGGAAAATTCTGACTCATTTGCTGTATTCACCAGACATTGTAACTTCAGATTTCTGTTTATTTGGTCTTTATTTATGTTTAATTGGAGGATAATTGCTTTACAGTATTGCATTAGTTTCTACCAAACATCAACATGATATTTTGGTCTTTATAAAATTATCTTAATGGAAGAAATTTTCCATTCCCTGGGAGATTGTAAAAGATACCTTGATCAGTTCTTTACTCAAAAAGATAAAAGGTTTTGGGAAGATGGAATTATGAAGTTGCTTGAAAAATGGCAGAAGATAGTGCAACAAAATGGTGAATACATTGTTCTATAACATTCTTGGTGAAAACAAAAAATGTGTCTTTTATTGTTACTTAAAAATCAAAGGAACTTTTTGGCCAACCTAGTAGTTTTGGAGTTAATTGGCTTAGATTTTTCAAATAGATAAACTATAAAAAATGGTAATTTGTTTCTTCTGAAGGTTTGCCTTTTTCCCTTATACAGAAAGTGGTAATGGTGGAATCCTTATCTTGATCTAGTCTTTTAAAAAATTTTTTATTTTGTATTGGAGTATAGTCGATTTAATGTTAGTGTTAGTTTCAGGTGTATAGCAAGGTGATTTCAGTTATGAAAAAAATGAAAGTGTTAATTGCTCAGTCATGTCCATCTCTTTGCGACCCCTAGGACTGCAGCCCACCAGGCTCCTCTGTCCATGGATTTCCCAGGCAAGAATATTGGAGTGGGTTGCCATTCCCTTCTCCAGGGAATCCTCCCAACCCAGGGATAGAACCCCGGTCTCCTGTGTTGCAGGCAGATTCTTTACCATCTGAGCCACTAAGGATTTCAGTTAAACATTTGTGTATATCCATTATTTTTCAGAGTCTTTTCCCACATAGGTTATTACACAACATTAAGTACAGGTCTCTGAGCTATACAGTAGATCCTTGTTTATTATCTGTTTATATGTAATAGTGTATATTTGTTAATCCCAAACTCCTAATTTATCTCTCCTCCACCTTTCCTCTTTAGTAACCATAAGTTTGTTTTCAGAATCGTTTCTGTTTCTGTTTTGTAAGTTCATTTGTATCATTTTTTTAGATTCTACATATAGGTGATATATGCTATTTGTCTTTGACTTATTTCATTTAGTATGATAATTTCTAGATCCATCCATGTTGTTGCAAATGACATTCATTCTTTTTAATGGTTAACTAAGATTCCGTTAAAGTTCAACATTCAGAAAACGAAGATCATGGTATCCGGTCCCATCACTTCATGGGAAATAGATGGGGAAACAGTGGAAACAGTGTCAGACTTTATTTTTTGGGGCTCCAAAATCACTGCAGATGGTGACTGCAGCCGTGAAATTAAAAGACGCTTACTCCTTGGAAGGAAAATTATGACCAACCTAGATAGCATTATTGAAAAGCAGAGACATTACTTTGCCAACAAAGGTCCGTCTAGTCAAGGCTGTGGTTTTTCCTGTGGTCACGTATAGATGTGAGAGTTGGACTGTGAAGAAGGCTGAGCACTGAAGAGTTGATGCTTTTGAACTGTGGTGTTGGAGAAGACTCTTGAGAGTCCCTTAGACTGCAAGGAGATCCAACCAGTCCATTCTGAAGGAGATCAGCCCTGGGATTTCTTTGGAAGGAATGATGCTAAAGCTGAAACTCCAGTACTTTGGCCACTTCATGCGAAGAGTTGACTCATTGGAAAAGACTCTGATGCTGGGAGGGATTGGGGGCAAGAGGAGAAGGGGACGACAGAGGATGAGATGGCTGGATGGCATCACTGACTCGATGGACGTGAGTCTGAGTGAACTCTGGGAGTTGGTGATGGACAAGGAGGCCTGGCCTGCTCCTTCATGGGGTCGCGAAGAGTTGGACACGACTGAGCAACTGAACTGAACTGAAGAATCCGTTGTATATGTGTAACACATCTTCTTTATCCATTTCTCTGTGATGGACATTTAGGTTGCTTCCATGTCCTGGCTATTGTAAATAGTGTTACAGTGAATATTGGGGTACATGTATGTTTTCAAATTATGGTTTTCCTTGGATATACGTCTAGGAGGGGGATTGCTGAGTCATATGGTAGTTCTGTATTTTTAGTTTTTTAAAGAAACTCATACTGTTCTCTGTAGCAGTTATACCAGTTTACATTCTTAGCAACAGTGTTCCCTTTTCTCCATACCTCTCCAGCATTTATTGTTTGTAGACTTTTTGATGATGGCCATTCTTACTGGTGTGAGTGATACCTCATTATAGTTTTGATTTGCATTTCTCTAATAATTAGCAATGTTGAACATCTTTTTATGTGCTTTTTGGCCATCTGTGTGTCTTCTTTGAAGAAATATCTACTTAGATCTTCTGTCATTTTTTGATTTTTTTTGTTTTTAATACGTTGAGCTGTATAAACTGTTCGTGTCATTTGGAGATAAATTCCGTAACAGTCTGCTTCATTTGCAAATATTTTCTCTCACTTGGGTTATTTTTTAATTTTGTTTATGGTTTTCTTTGCTATGCAGAATCTTTAATTAGGTCCCATTTGTTTACCTTGCATTTTGCTTTCATTAATTTGGGAGGTGGATCCAAAAAGATATTGCTTCAATTTATGTCAGTGAGTGCTCTGCTTATGTTTACCTCTAAGAGCTTTATAGTATCTGGTCTTACATTTAGGTCTAATCCATTGTAAGTTCATTTTTGTGTATGGTGTTAGAGAATGTTCTGGTTTCATTCTATTTGTATATTCTTGCCTCCTTTGCTGTAGTTTAATTGACCATAGGTGCATGGGTGTATTTTGGGGCTTTCTATCTTGTTCCATCGATAGATATTTCTGTTTTTGTGCCAGTACCATATGGTTTTGATGACTGTAGCTTTGCTGTATTGTCTGAAGTTAGAAAGCCTGATTCCTCCATCTCTGTTTTTCTTTTTTAGGATTGCTTAGGCTACTCAGGGTCTTTTGTGTTTCCATACAAACTAAAAAAAATTTTGTTCTAGTTCTGTGAAAGATGATATTTGTGATTTTATAGGTATTGTATTGAAACTGTAGATTGCCTTGGCTAGTCATTTTTGCCAGTACTGATTCTTCAAATCCAAGAACATGGTATATCTTTTCATCTGTTTGTGTCATCTTTGATTCTTTCATCAGCATCTTATAGTTTTCAGAGTATAGATCTTTTTCCTCCTTGTGTAGAATAATTATTTTTCTTGATGAGATAGTAAATGAGATTGTTTCTTTAATTTCTCTTTCTGATCTTTCATTGTTACTGTATAGAAATGCAAGAGATTTATGTATATTAACTTTGGTAATTAATGTTTTTTGATAAATAACTAAATTATCTTTCCATTATATGTGATATTTACTCTGTGTTTGAGAAAATTTTCTTCTGTCTGGCATCCAAAGAATGCTAGCTAGGTCAGACGGAGTGACTTTTGTAGACTGAACCAAATAATATCATTTTTTTCACTTTTCTAATATATTAATGATAATGATAGATTTCTAAAAGTGGAACCATCTTTGAATTCATTGAATAATATGTATTCAGAGATTTTTAATATCCTGTTGAATGAATTTGCTAATATCTAATTTAGAACATTTGTGTATATATTCATAGGTGAGATTGGTTTGAGATTACTCTTTTCCTATCTTAGTCTGCTAATTACAGTGATAGGTTTTGCACTGTGGTATTAGAATTATGCTAGTGTCATGAAAGGTATGAAAACATTTTCTGGTTTTCTTTATGCTTTGAAACAGTCAAATGAAGAATTATCTGTTCCTTGAAGGCCTGATAGAATTAGCCTTTTACCATTTGGGTATGATGCCTTCTTAAGGCATTTTTCTTTAGATTCTTTCCCGTTTCCTTCATGATTTTTTATTCTTTTTTGTTTTGTTTTTTGTGTGTGTGTATTTTTGGGGGCTTTGGCGGGTTTTTGTTGTAGGTGCAGGTCTCTGCTTACAGCACGTTGGCTCTGGAACGTGTGGGCTCAGTAGTTTTGACATGAGGGATCATAGTTCTCCAGTCAGGCATTGAACTCGAGCTTGCTGCTTTGGGAGCTTGGAGTCTTATAACAGCTGGATCACCAGGGAAGTCCCTATCGGTCCTGTTGGATTTTCTGTTTTTCCTTGAGTTATGTTAGTTTATATTTCATTAAAAATCCATTTATTTCATGTTTGTATTTAATTAGTAAAATATCTTATAAGCAGTCTTACAGTTTTTAAAATCTCCATACCATTTCTCCTATGTTCTTAATTGTCTTTTTTTAATGAGAGTTGATAGTTTGTTTTCTTTAGTATTTTTAAAGAAGCAGTTCTTTGTTTCATTAATTAGTTCTGCACTGTCTCTACGCTCCCATCTGATTTCATTAATTTCTATTGTTTGCTAAGTATTTTTTGCCTCTATTTTCAAACAGGTTAGGTTCTGAAAGTCTCATCATTAAGTATATTTGTGTATAACACAAAAACGACTGAAGGATTTGTTTGCATTCCTTACTGCATTTTTCTGATAGGCTTGTGAATCAGTGCTTTGAGACTTTAAAACCAAGCAAGCTGCTCCTCTCTTCCTGCTTATAGATACTCTATAGGGCAGTGATTGTAAGGCTTTAGTGTGCATCAGAATCACCTGAAATAAACAGAGCAGAAAATGTAAATGTTGAAATTCTATCCATTACACTTTTTTTTTTAAACAAAAGTTCTGAAATTCTGATCATCACAGGGATAAAGCCAGTTCTTTATTTTTGCAGCCTTTGGCCTCTTGTTGCCTTCAGTGTGTTTGGTTACCCTCTTAGACAGTTACAGTTAGCATCATAAACCAGTTTGTTCATTGTTGCTTTTCTCCCTTGATTGCTCCTTCAGTGTTTTCTTCCATGGTTGCATTTTCAGTTTTATATGGACTCTTTCCTATTTTATTTCTTGTGCTTCTTTCTTCTCTCCATTTCAGTTTTCCAAAAATGAGGAAAGTCCTAAAATAATCATGGAAAATATCCTAAGTATTTTATGAGAGACACTCCCCTGCTTTTGTGTTAGGAATTTTTGAATGAATACAACTTTTCTGGAATGTGGTATTTGTAACTAGTACCAAGCTTTATACTTATTTACATATAATCTGAATTTGGATTTATGCTTATGAAGAAAAATTTTAACCATGGTTTTATTTGTAATAGTGAAAAATTGGAAACTCAGTATCCATAGTAGGGCAGGGGTTAATTGCATTATGGTATAGCCATGGATTGGGGTACTGTGTGGATATTGAAAGTATTTACAAAGAGTTTTTATCGATATGAGGAAGTGCAAGTGCTGAAGGATTAAAAAGCATAATTGTGTAAAGTGCTTGGTCTCAATTTGTTAAATTTAGCTATGTGTTATGTGTATTTGTATGATGTCAGTTTTAAGTATATAAATAGCTGGAAAGGAATATTCCTAAATATTTATAATGACTCCCTGGATGGAGGTTATCAGTTATTTGTGATTCTTTCTTTATGCCTTTTAAAAGAATGTATAGCTTGCATAATTAGAAAAATATTTTTTATTTTTAAAATGTATTTAGGTTTGTTAGTGTTCATCATGGAGAAGGCAATGGCACCCCACTCCAGTACTCTTGCCTGGAAAATCCCATGGACGGAGGAGCCTGGTGGGCTGCAGTCCATGGGGTCGCTAAGAGTCGGACACGACTGAGCAACTTCACTTTGACTTTTCACTTTCATGCATTGGAGAAGGAAATGGTAACCCACTCCAGTGTTCTTGCCTGGGGACGGGGGAGCCTGGTGGGCTGCCGTCTAAGGGGTCGCACAGAGTCGGACACGACTGAGGTAGCTTAGCAGCAGCAGCAGTGTTCATCAACAGAAATTATTTAAAATTTTTTTTATTGAATGAAAGTCTTTAAATTCTATTGCGCTTTATAATTTTGAAACGTTTCACACACACAATTTTATATAATCCCATAATAATCCTGTTTTTAATCCTCTAATGCTGTGTAGCCCCTAGACTTTCCCTCTCTCCGAACTGATAGCCACTAGTTTGTTCTGTTTGTGAGTCTGCTTCTTTTTTGTTTTATTCGCTAGTTCTTTGTAGTTTTTTAGATTACACGTATAAGTGATATCATACAGTATTTGTCTTACTGTAACTTATTTCACTTAACATAATGCCGTCTATGTCTCATGACAGAAATTATTAAGATAGATTTTTGGTATGATACAAACAGGTAAACAAAGATTTCAGAGTTACAACCATGTTCTTGTTGTATTGTTTTTATTTTTGATAGTGAAATTTATTGTTGATAGTGAAATTTAACAACTAAATGTAAGACTGAGCAGTACCTTGTCAATTTTACTTAAGTTTAGATTTTTTTTAAATTAGAAAACATTTATACTAGTTGTAAAAAACGGAAACAGAATAGTGTGGTTTAAAGCAAATACTGAAAGTTCCTTATGTACCTGCTCATTTTTTCTTTTCATGGGGGTAGTTTGACACTATACATAGTGTTTTGCAATTTGCTTTTTTCCCCCCTTAACACATACCATTCTTCCCTTAAATTGAAGGCCATTACTTCTAAACAGGTGGGTTTAGGAGAAGAAGAAATTATGAACAAGATCACAGTGGTAAATTTGCCTTTGTTTTGTTAACCTTTCTTTTTCATAAAATCCATAATTGAAAATAGAATCTCTTAAAAGCAGGGAAATCTTACAAAGAAGAATAATTAAGATTTTTTTTACTCAAATCTTCTCATATTTGTATTTTTTTCTTTGAATTTTGGTACTGTATTTTATTATGTAATAGGCCCAGGTTCAATACCAACAGCAACATGAACAACAGAAGAAAGATTTAGAAATCCTTCATCAACGGAACATCCAGCAGCTACAGAACAGATTGTCTGAGTTAGAAACGGCTAATAAAGACCTCACTGAAAGGAAATACAAAGGAGACTCCACCATCAGAGAACTTAAAGCAAAGCTGTCTGGTGTTGAAGAGGTATCAAATCTTGGAGTTGGTTCCCCTCCCTGCCCAGTTTAAAAGCAAGGTCTAATTTGGTAACTTGATTTGAATTTGGTTACTTTATTACTTCTATGGGTAGTATTCTTCTGGATGCTTTGCAAGGATCTCTTTAGATAATCAGCTCAGAGAATACCCAAAATAATTGAGAAACCAAAATCTAATAAAATGGGCTGATTCAAAACAGAGCTAAAGTAAACTTGGTTACTTTTAGTTAGGGTCTTGAGTAGCCCTTTGGCATAGCCCTCAGATTTGCCAGTGTACTTTTAATATCAGCCCAGTGTTGTGGCTCAGGGTATTGGCAGGCTGATCTTCCAGTCTACTCAACATGGCAAACAACTGTGTGAAGTTTCGTGTCTAGTAATAATAATAAAAGTAATGATGATAACTATAACACTGTTTTAAGTGCTTTGCCTATATTAACTCATTTAATTCTTATAGCAGTTATTTTAAAGAAGGTATTATTATTACCCCATTTAAAGATGATGAAACTAAGGCACTGAGAGCTTAAGTAATTTACCCAAGTAAGCCTGGCCATTGAAATTCTCTATTATTGGCCTGTCTCTAATACTGTCTTGTTCTTTCAGGCAACAGAGACATTTAAAAAATATTGCTGTAGTAGTACTTTTGTTGATACTTTGGCAGTGATGATAAACTCCTTCCTATGATAACTATTATACATTATTGTCATATGAGTTATTAGAAAACGTATGTAGATTTTGTTAAACCTATCATGTTCAAATAAACAGTGTTATTCTAGCTCACAAGACCTCCAATTCTGAATAAAGCCTGACTGATTTTATGTTCAGATCCTCATCGCATTCTGCCCTATTAGATGCTTCAGTCCTTCTCGATACCCTCTTCACCTTTCACACCAGTTGGTGAAACATTTCACCCTGCACATTGGATGAGTACTTCATTATAATCCTATGTGGTTTCTTCTGTTTTAGCCCTGACACTGGCCAGTGTATAAACTGTGCTTTGTTATGTTGATTTTCATGTGTGTGTGTATGATCAGTCACTCAGTTGTGTCCAACTCTTTGTGACTAAATAGCCTCCTTTGTCCCTAGGATTTCTCAGGCGAGACTACTGCAGTGGGGTGCTATATAATGTAATCAAAATATTTCTTGCAAGGTTTGCATAGGACTTGGAAATTTTGAGTCCTGAAAACTTTTTTTAAACTTCAGTATTGTTACGTAATTATGTTAAATTATACCTTTTCGAGATTAGTATCCTAAAATTAATAGTTACTACCATTTATTAAGCATTTGAACTTCCCTGGTGGTTCAGACAGTAAAGAATTTGCCTGCACTGCAGGAGACCTGGGTTCCATCCCTGGGTCAGGAAGGACCCCTGGAGAAGGGAATGACAACCTGCTCTAGTATTCTTGCTTGGAGAATCCCATGGACAGAGGAGCCTGGCAGGCTACAGTCCATGGGGTCACAGAGAGAGATCACTGAGCATCTAACACGTAAAACAGAGTTTGTATAAGGGTTTTTGCAGAGGTGAAATAGTTTATGGTATGGTTTCTCTTTTACAAATGAGAGAACTGAAATTACTGAGGTTAAGTAATACTCGAGGTGGCACAGTAGACTTCCCAGGTGGCTGTGGTGGTAAAGAACCTGCCTGCCAATGCAGGAGACATAAGAGACAGCAGGTTTGAGCCCTGGGTTGGGAAGATACCCTGGAGGAGGGTCTGGCAAGGCATTCCAGTATTCTTGCCTGGAGACTCCCATGGACAGAAGAGTCTGGCTGGCTAAAGTCCGTAGGGTCGTAAAAAGTCAGACATGACTGAAGCAAGTTAGCATGCACTCATGCAGTGCTTGATAGCAGAGTCTGTGCTTCTAAAACCACTAGGGTATATACTAGAAAATTATTTTATATAGTTATTGTTAAAATTGAAAACTAGGAATACTATTACGTACTGTACTTTAGTGTACTGGCAACATTTGGACTGATACTAGATGATTGAGGTGTTATTTAGTATGTGTGTGTGCTCAGTCATGTCTGACTCTCTGCGACCCCCGTGGACTGTAGTCCACAAGACTCCTCTGTTGATGGGATTTCCCAGCCAAGAATACTGGAGTGATTGCCATTTCCTACTCCAGAAGATTTTCCTGACCAGGGATCAAACCTGTATCTCTTGGTGTCTCCTGCATTGGAAGGCAGATCTATTAAAAAAATTATTTAAAATATTTTTTCGTGTTTTCACTGTGGTTTGTATTATTGAATATAGTTCTCTGTACTCTGCAGTAGGACCTTGTTATTTATTTTATATAGTGGTTTGTATCTGCTAATCTCAAACTCCTCATTTATATCCCCCTTCTTCCCCTTTGGTAGCTATAAGTTTGTTTTCTATATGAGTCTGTTTCTGTTTTGTAAATATGTTCATTTTTGTCATATTTTGGATTTCACATCTAAGTGATATTATGTAGTATTTGTCTTTCTGACTTATTATTAATTAACAATATCTCATGATTTCTTGGCTACCCTGAGAAACAGGTTGAAGAGCTCAGGTCATACCTCATACGAATGAAATAAAAATCTCTTGGGCAGGATACCAGGCATCAGTAGTAGTTAAAGCTTTCCAGGTGATTTCATTATGCAGACTAGATAGAGGATCACTGCTTTAGTGGTAGAATGATAGGACTTTCTTTTTATTTATGTATTGTATATATTTTGAAATTCTGTTATACCTGAGCGTTTATTACCTAAGTAATTTTTTGAATTTGTAAATTTCAAGACAGCAGAAAATTCTTGTTACTAGGTTTTAAAAGTTTCAGTAATTCATAAGGATTGTTTAATTTTCCCTTACTGTGATTGAATTAGATATTAGTGTATTTTACAGTTATGTTTCAAATCTGAGTTACATATACCTTTAGAGAGACCGTCATTTCTTTAAAAGAGCATTGGTACTGGAACTTCAAAGTTATGAAAGACTTTTTCCTGTTTTAAATATCTTAATTATAAATTATCAGACCAGCCAACTTTCCTTTTTTTTCCCCCTTGTCTAGGAGCTCCAGCGGGCTAAGCAAGAAGTCCTCTCTTTGAGAAGAGAAAATTCTACACTCGATGCTGAATGCCATGAAAAAGAAAAGCATATTAATCAGCTACAAACAAAAGTGGCTGTTTTAGAACAGGAAATCAAGGATAAGGACCAGCTTGTTTTAAGAACAAAAGAAGCGTTTGATACAATCCAGGAACAAAAGGTCTATTTTAAAATTTTCTAAACAAATTGATGATCACATACATATATGATGTTTTTCCTAAATAAACACAGACTTCCTAATTGTTCACATTTTTAAAAATATATATCAGGTGGCTCTGGAAGAAAATGGTGAGAAAAATCAGGTACAACTAGGAAAACTTGAAGCTACAATAAAATCATTATCAGCTGAACTTCTTAAGGTTTGTTTTTTTAAAACAATAGAATATTTCATTGGATTATGTAGAGATGTTTCATTGGACTATGTAGAGACATTCATGTGAAACTCTTCTATAGGCAAATGAAATTATCAAAAAACTGCAAGGGGATCTGAAGACTTTAATGGGTAAGTTGAAATTGAAGAATACAGTAACTATTCAGCAAGAGAAACTCTTGGCTGAAAAGGAAGAAAAATTACAAAAGGAACAAAAAGAATTACAAGATGTTGGACAGTCTCTCCGAATTAAAGAACAAGAGGTAGTTAATATTTTATATTTAGTATGTGTTGACTATTTGCAAAGCTTAATGTATTTCCTCATTTATTTTAAACATTTCTACTTTGTTACATTAGAGAAAGTTTTGGCTTTTCCCCCCAAGAAAACATGACTACAATCAACAGAACTTAATAAACTATTTCAGTTTGAAAAATTAGTTATTATGACTCAAATACGTTGAGTGTTCATATATGTGTGTGTATATATAATTATGTGCACATATATTTTATTACACAGCTGAGCTAATTCCTTTCATATTTAATAGTAATTATTTAATGAATAGTAATATATCTCTTCAGTTTTTATTTTAGCCTTTATTATACTTACTTTAAGGATTAATATATTTTAGGTATGCAAATTACAAGAACAATTAGAAGCTACAGTTCAAAAACTTGAAGAAAGCAAACAACTTCTAAAAAATAATGAAAAGTGTAAGTATTTTACCTTTTCATTTAAATGAGGTTTTTAGTTTTATTCTTAACCTGCAATTTTTACTGAATTTATAAGTCTAGCTAAATCAAGGTATTGCTGTATACATATAATCTGCTTTAAACATACCATCTTAATGTCTTTGCTGTAGTAAATTAAAATCAACTATCCTGTAAAACAGTTACCATCATTAAAAGAAACCCTATCACATGTGTCAGTACCCAGAAGTAAATGTTGAAAATATTGACTGTAATTTACATTCTTTCCTACTACTTGCTATAATTGCTGTATTTACCTACTGATAATAATACAAATATTTAAAACAAAAATATGAGATTAAGTCTTCTACATTTTTCTCAGTTTGTAATACTGATTTTGAGAACTAAGAGTTTGAATTTAAATAAACTGGAAGATATTCTAGAAATGAAATCAAAGAGATTTCAAAGAGATCCTTGACTTGCAGAAATACGTGCTTCTGATAGACAGTAAAAGGATAAAGAGTCCTTGTGGCAGTTGTAAAATAAAAATATTTAGTGACAAATATTTAGATGAACTTATGTTGTTTTCCTATGATATAACAGTTTTAAAAATGTAAAATTTTAAAAATTAATATAATTTTAAAATACTTAAAATTAGTAGAAAAATTGAAGTATTAAGTTTCTTCTTGTTCTTTTATTTAAGTAATCACATGGTTAAATAAAGAATTAAATGAAAATCAGCTAGTGAGAAAGCAAGATGTATTGGGACCTTCTACCACTCCACCTGTACATTCCAGTAGCAACACCATCAGAAGTGGAATTTCTCCTACCTCAAATGTGGTAAGATTTAAATTAAGATGTTGTGAATGGTCTTGGTAAATTTTCTAAAACAAAAATATTCTCAGATTGTTAGGTGCTGGTACCTAATATGACTAGAGTCCTATTACAATTTTTAGCACTGAAGTAGTTTTACCTTTGGAAGAGGGACATAAAGGTATATTTACTCTTAACAAAGAGGCTCTATTTTAAGGGTGCACTACTTTGTAACATTTTAATGGATACAGAAATCACTCAGTATTGACTGAAGTAAGGCCAAATATGCTGAAAACTGTTAACAAACACAGAAAGTATTTAGGAGGCCTCAGTAAGGGCGAGCAGGATATGGGCTCAGCTCTGGCACTATACTGGAGGAGCCTAATCTGAATTCTATTGGGAAAAAAAGAGAGAAAGAGAAACCCTATTACCAAGCTTGTCAGCTCTAGATTCTGGAAGAAACGATTTACAAGTGTTAAGCTTTTTAGCTTTGAGTACCTGGATCTGGCTTGGTACTATCAGCTAGGCCTGGGCCTGGCTAGGAATTGGCCTTGCACTCACAGCTAGGTTTTGAGGCTCTCCTGTTGAACATAATCAAATTCACAGAATATCAATACCAGGTAAGGCCATTCTCTGACTGTGATGGATCAAGACAAAAACAAGACCACTTCATAGTCATGTTTGAACACAGACAAAAATAGGACATTGCCAAACCATAAAAATGGGCAAGTATCCTCCGATCCGGCTAAAGTGAGTGACTGCTGCTCATTACCAGTTATAACTTTGGTCTTAGTGCATTCATCCTACCTTACTGGATAAAATCTATTCATATACCTAGTCATATAGTTATCCCCATTTCTTGATAGCATCCAGTCCACAGTATAGCCCCACATTCTTAAACTGTTCCTTGATTCATCTAACACATGACAAAGTCCAATAAATAGTCCTTTTTAACATTGTCTTACAGAGACACGTCTCTTTCTAGGTTCCACCTGGTCTTCAGTCTTCCTTGTTGCAAAGAGTGTGTACACCTATAGATGTATTTCTGGTCCAAGTCTTTGACTGGAGGGCATTGGCAGAGGATTTAAAGTGCAAATCCATAGTAGAATTTTTAATCTACTCTAGTAAATGAGATAGTACTTGATGTTTAAAGAAGGGTAAGGATTTCTGCTAACTTGGGAAAAAGTACAGAGTTAAGTGGTACTTACATTTTTAAGTGGTCCTTACTGGTACTGAATTAAAAACATGAAAAGACGACAGGCTTAATCTTACCGACTAATGATAAATAGCTGTGTAAAAGGTATTGCTCGATTATTTTTATTTTATCCCTTATTGGCTTTTTGGTCTAGGACTACCCCCGAACTCCATTTTCAGGAATTCAGGGCCTAGAGGGAACCAAGATGATTCAGAGGTCTTTGTTTTACTTCAGTTCAAAATCAGGTCCAGTGGGTTTTTGTTTTGTTTTGTTTGTTTTGGTCTAAGCTTACACAGCCACTCTGAAAAGCCGTCTGGGCCAAAGATATTCCAGTTTCATAACATGTAATGAAACAGAGTTTGGTGTCATGGTAGACAAGTTTGGCCTCTGAGAGAGTGTTCTTAACTCTTAGTTATTATGGCAGATGCTAATGCCTCCTGCATCGCCAAATACTATTGAGAACAAATTTCTCATCCTCAGCCTTTTTTATGCTTTTATTTTTAGGTTGAGGGTAGACTGACTTACCCAGCTTGTGGGATTGGTTATCCTGTCTCCTCTGCTTTTGCATTCCAGAATACCTTTTCTCATCCTATATCTGCCAAAAATAGCATCCACACAGTTTCAGGACCAAAGGTAGGCAAAATAACTAACACTTAAAAAAAAAAAAAGAAAATAGCAATTTATTTACTTTATTTAAAACATCTGTTTTTTGATCAGTTGCTTAGTATTAAATGAATATAATTCTGAATATATTTATGAATGTCTAGTGTGTTATGCTTACAGGAAATATTAAATGCACTATATGATTTTTTTGAGTCACTGTAATTTATAATAACCTAGATACCAGTATGTTTAAACTTATTTTTATTCCTCTTTATCTCTCCATTTTTTAATTCATTCTTCTACCTGTATCTCCTACAACTCTCAAACCTAACCTAGGATTACCAGTTTCATGCTGCTGGTATATTAGTGGTAGTGAAATTTTTAGATTCCATTGTTAGGATTTAACGGTCTGATTGGCAGGATTATAATAAATTATAAAATGTAGTTCTGACAACATTATCTCGAATAGCATATACTTAGCAATCTCTCAAAACCTTGATTCATTTGCTTTTTTCTGCCTGCTTGAGTTTTTCATCATCATCATTATTACTAATATTTTAGATTTATACATTGTTTTCACATGTATTATAATTGTTTTCACAGTAATTTTCCACCCAGATGAGCCACTGATTCTGTTTTCATTTTTGAGAAGACTGTTTTATGAAAGGTAGAATTGAGGACTTTGAAACTGCTATTATAAACTCTTTATCAAATTAGTTTGGGGCTGACCTAAAAATAAGTTGGCTATGTTGTTTAGGCATATACTTCTTTTTTTACAATCAGATCAGATCAGTCGCTCAGTCGTGTCCGACTCTTTGCGACCCCATGAATTGCAGCACGCCAGGCCTCCCTGTCCATCACCAACTCCCGGAGTTCACTCAGACTCACATCCATCGAGTCAGTGATACCATCCAGCCATCTCATCCTCTGTCGTCCCCTTCTCCTCTTGCCCCCAATCCCTCCCAGCATCAGAGTCTTTTCCAATCAGTCAACTCTTCACATGAGGTGGCCAAAGTACTGGAGTTTCAGCTTTAGCATCATTCCTTCCAAAGAAATCCCAGGGCTGATCTCCTTCAGAATGGACTGGTTGGATCTCCTTGCAGTCCAAGGGACTCTCAAGAGTCTTCTCCAACACCACAGTTCAGAAGCATCAATTCTTCGGCGCTCAGCCTTCTTGACAGTCCAGTTCTCACATCCATACACGACCACAGGAAAAACCATAGCCTTGACTAGACGAACCTTTGTTGGCAAAGTGATGTCTCTGCTTTTGATTGTACTGTCTAGGTTGGTCATAACTTTCCTTCCAAGGAGTAAGCCTCTTTTAATTTCATGGCTGCAGTCACCATCTGCAGTGATTTTGGAGCCCAGAAAAATAAAGTCTGACACTGTTTGCACTGTTTCCCCATCTATTTTCCATGAAGTGATGGGACTGGATGCCATGATCTTCGTTTTCTGAATGTTGAGCTTTAAGCCAACTTTTTCACTCTCCACTTTTACTTTCATCAAGAGGCTTTTGAGTTCCTCTTCACTCTCTGCCATAAGGGTGGTGTCATCTGCATATCTGAGGTTATTGATATTTTTTTACAATAGTCTTATTAAATAGCCTTATTATTATTTGGAACTATTGAGAATTCTCAGTGAATCGAGAATTAAGCCTGAGTTTTTATATGTAGAATATTATTATGTAAAGAGTATTTAGATGCATTTAATTGGCTTTTCTTGTATTGCTTATTGAAAATTAGATACATGTAATCAAATGAATACTGTTGTTTTTTCATAAATATCAGTATGCTCAAGTGCGCTTACATATTGGTATCAGTTTTTTCTTGAGGATTATAATTAAATTCAAAATTGCTTTTAAACAGCTTTCCAGCAATATATATATAATGTTCAAAATGAAGATGAGAACTACTGCAGATAATTGTTTAGTTGGTAGGACTAAATATGACTTATAATAAGATTACCTTTCTTATAGCTCTTCTGGAATCGGAGGAATTATGATAACAATCCTGTTCTTAAATATCAAAGCCAGACTTCTAGTGTTTCCTATATTATTGGCCTCCATAGTCTTTTGGTATGCTTCCCTCATGAAAGCAACCAAACAGCCCTAATACTGACAGTACACTTTGAACTTGAATCTCTAATTGAATATTTATTTGTAAATTGAATGCATATACTGCTCAATTATAATGGTTAAAATATGGAATCAGATTTTGGAGTTTAAATCCTGCCTTTTATCAGTATGAAGTTGGGCAAGCCAGTAACAAACAAAAATATCTAGTTGTCCTGCTTCAGTTTCTCCATTTGTAAAGTGGAGCAATAATTTTATCTTACTGAATTTCTGTGAACCTTGAGTTGATGCATTTGCTTAGAATTGTGCCTCGGATGCATTTGCAGTAGCTTTTACTCAAGGGATAGTTCAGCCCTCTTACAAATGCTCCCTACTGAATGTCCTAAATGATCACCAAGAGTGTCCACTTTATCTTCATGATTTTGAATCTTGGAAGATGTTCAGCTAAAAGCTCTGCTGTGTTTATTTGCGCAGCATTGTGGAGTTTTACTCTATCATGTACCTGTGCTGTGCGTATGTGCTCAGTCATGTTCGACTCCTTGTGACCCCCATGGACTGTAGCCCACTAGGCTCCTCTGTCCATGGGATTTTCCACACAAGAATCCTGGAGTGAGTTGCCATTTACTCCTCCAGGGGATCTTCCTGACCCAGGGATTGAACCCGGGGCTCTTCCATTTCCCACATTGGCAGGCAAACCGCCTTTACCACTTCACTGTCTTTACCACTGAACCACATGGGCAGCCCCATGCATGTGCCTAGTATTCAGAAAAGACTCAAGGGGATTCACGTGTTGATTTCTGGCGCTTGTTCTCTTTATACCTCACTTTTCATCGGAATTCTGCCTTGCAGCTTCCAGGTACCTACCTCATCCTCCCTAAACTGATGATCTTCTCCATTTAGCAGTACCTTCTTTGTCTGTACTGTAGTGAGGCAGGAAGTGCCTCTGATTAGAAAGCTGGGTCAGTCGTATGGATCACAGCTTCTCTCAGAGATCACAGTCCTGCACTACCTGTTGGCTAGTTTTGGGGACCATTCTTTTGTTTATTTTGTCCAGTTTTCTAATTATTTATCATTGGTGTCTGGAAACTGTATTATGTATAAAGATGTTAGGCTCTTTTAAAATTTTCTTCCCTCTTGCATGTTTTCTATAAGGACTATGCGAATCACCTTACTTCACTTTTTAAAAGTCCTGTACTTGTATTTTTTGTGATCTTGTTAAATGTGTAGATTAATATAGGGAGAATTGTTATCTTTAGAATGTTAAGCCTTGATAGCTGAGGAAAGCAGCATATACCTTTCTGATTTATAATTTTTTCCTATTAAGCTAGTATCTATATTTTATTATGATTTTTAACAAAAAATAGGTGTTTATCTCCTTATGCCTTTTTTTTGGATTCAAGTCATCATAACTTTTTTTTTTGATTTATTAGTATGGTGACTTACGTTTATGGATTTCCATAACATAAAGCCCATATGTATATTTTTGGTATGAAACCCCCTCAGTCATAGTCATTATTATTTTAAATAAGCTACTACATCCCATATGCTTGATATTTTATTTTGGACTTTTGTATAGATTCTTGGATTGTTTTTGATTATTTCAAAGTTTAGATTCCTAGCACTCATTTAGAATTCTTCAATATGATAAGAGTTTAAATTCTTGAAAGGGAATTTTCAGAATGCATGTGGTAAATAAATGCATCATTGTGGTTCTTGGTTACTTTTAACATTAAAGCAGTGTATAATGTATTATACTTAAATGTATAATGTTCATGTTTTCATTTCAAAATAAATAATTTGTGCTATTACTCTTGCTTATATGATGGGAACTTTTGGGTAAGGAGAAATAGGATTTTAAAATTAAACCTTCTCAATAAAATGTACTTGTGTTATAAAATATAGGTTGAACTTCTGTGGTCTAGATTTATTAGAGAAAAAATTTAGCCACCTATCTGTATATAGAACTGTCTCGGTTACTCCTGTTTAGTCTCAGTTCTTACTAATCAGTTATATGATGTTTTCCCTCTTCACAGGTTCAGTTTAACTTGCAGTTTACAAAACCAAATCCATCACTAGGAGATGTTCAGTCAGGAACAACTATTAGTATGCCCTGCTCAACTGATAAGGAAAAGTAAGTTCTTGACATAAAATTTAATGTTTGTAATTCTGAGAGTCATCTTAAGGAGTTTTTAACAGTGTTTGAAAGCTGTGATGACCACTTATTTATGTGATGTGTTAAGTTGCTGAGCAGTGGGATTAAGTTAGTCACTTTAATCTGTAAGAAAGTGGTTTCTCATTTTTTTAAAACTATGGACGGAGGAGCCTGGTAGGCTGCAGTCCATGGGGTCGCTAAGAGTCGGACACGACTGAGCGACTTCACTTTCACTTTTCACTTTCATGCATTGGAGAAGGAAATGGCAACCCACTCCAGTGTTCTTGCCTGGAGAATCCCAGGGACAGGGGAGCCTGATGGGCTACCGTCTGTGGGGTCGCAAAGAGTCGGACACGACTGAAGCGATTTAGCAGCAGCAGCAGTAAAATTTAATTTTTTAAAAGGGATTTCCCTACATAACTGAAGAATACCCTTTCAGATATTCTTGGGCAATTAGATAGAAATCTTTAATTCATCAGAGTTGGCGGGGTTTTTTTATTTTCCTATATGGCTATGTCTACCTTTGGAAGCTCTTTGTCCAAGTAATTGCTTCCAGTGTACTCTGAGAATTAAAATTCTGTGGTAAATAAGAGTGAAAAGGCTTTTGAGGTTGCGCCCTAGCCAAGCTAACATAAATAAGCTTTAATGCCAATTTTGCCTACTCAGATTCCTTGCCTATTTTTTAGTTAAGGTGGTTTTGCATAGTGAAGTTTGTTGAATCAGTGAGTTGTGGCTAAAGTAAACAATTTATAGATGCAAATTTGTCTATCTGATTAGTATTTATGTTTGTAATACTGTTTTCTTACCATTATGTTTATTTACTTAAAATTTAATTGCTTTAAGGTTTGTCTGCTGGTACTCATTATCTTGAGCCATCACCATCCCCAGTATGTTGCAAACTAAATTACTGACATGGCTCCAAGAGGCTTCTTATTCCAGGTCTCTGGCCTTTATTCATTGGCTCCTCTAAAATTAGCACCAAGATGAGTATTATAATAGTTAATGTTTGTGAGCCTCCATTTTTTAAAAAGGTGAGAATTCTTTCAGGTCCTGAAATGTTCATGTTTGCTGTACTGAAGCTCATAGTTGTTAAAGTGCCAGAACACCTGGAATTAATAGAACACCATGATGTTTATGTTTAACTTTATCATGTACACCAAGAACAATTTTACTTAACAGAAAAAAATGATATTTGTGGTACAAAGTCAATATAATCACGTGTCTATAAAATTAGGACTGTTGTGCTGTTTTGAGTTGTTTAGAATTTATTTGTAGTCTGCTAGTAATAAGTGGCAAAGGTTAAAGAAAAATATTAAAATCGAAAAAACACCTATTCACCCATTTTTTTCTGAAAATTGAGAAAAGACCATCATTTAATTTTAAAGATAAAATGTCATTGCTTTACAAGATCTTTTAACTTCTTACAAGTGTACTATTAGAGAAAATGTTAACAGTGGACAGATTTAAAAGGAAGGAATATAGTGGTTGAAAGAGGGAAAGTACAACTACAGAATACCCCCTCCTTTGTTTTTTTCAAGATTTCATGTTTTTATTCATCTGACCAGAATTTATTAGCGTAGTGAGTATTAACAGTTAATAATGACCACTTTGAAGCACCACAAAATTTTGAGGGGCTTTTGGTCAAAGGAAAATCTTAATTTTTTTACTGAGAAGATGTATACTTTGGCTTATGGATAAATTATTTGCTTAAGAAACCACTGAAAAGCATGATTTGGTTTGAACAAAGCTATAAATGTTAGTTATATTGTGATATATTTATTTGTATATAAACATTCAGACCTTACTGTAGAGAAAATAAGACTTTGTTAAATTAAGTTCATAATTACTGTTTTCCTTTCAAGTGGTGAAAATTTAGGACTGGAATCCATATATCTGAAGAAAAGGGAAGATAGCATTCCTTTGCGTGGACTCAGCCAAAATCTATTTAATAATCCAGGTGAGAAGACATTTCTGAAGTAGTGTGGATTGTATACTGTGGTTTAATTAAGTGTATTATATAAGGACTAACATAAATACAAATAATTTTTTTGTCCTCATTTGCAGACCATCAGAAAGATGGCACTTTAGGAGCATTACAGACATCTTCAAAACCCACAGTGCTCCCTTCTGCATCTTCAGCTTACTTTCCCGGGCAGCTACAGAACAGTTAATCCTAGTGTCGTCTGTTTTTTTTTTTTGAAATTTTAGAAATTGACATGGCTTAAAAATATGGTAACAGCATATAGCTCAAATTCTGAACACGCAGGTTTCAGGGTTTACTTGAGTTACTGCTGTATTAGATTGGATCCTTTACTGCCATCATTTATGCAGTTTAGAGGAGCAAATCTGTACTTGGAAATTGGTGAAGATTCTGAACAAATGACACTTTTTAGTTTGGAATGTGGTGTTTTATAGAATAATATGAATTTTATTAAACTAATCCTTAGAACTTCTGAGAATTTCTAAGGAAAGAATTGATCCTTGTAAGGGAGAGCCTGATCATTGAGTATCTTAGTTCATTAAAACCTGCTCAGACATATTAATATTTTAATGAAGCCAAAGAATGCTATCAGTTCACTTTATCATTTTCATTAGTACAATAAAATTTTAAATTTGCCACCTGAGAATTATGAAGGAAAATTATCTCTTGAAATATATTATTGATGATATTTAAAGGGAAAAATCCTGAAATTACCTTAAATGAATGAAATTCTTCATAGCAAGTAAATATTTTCCTTGAACCCTTTAAATTATCTTTTGAGTAAGTCTATAATTTTAATATATTATACAAACAATTTTGGACAGTCTAATTACATGACCAGATTAGGTACAAAGTGCTTTAAGTCATTTGAGCCAGTTAATAGGATTTTAATACTTCCTGGAAGCCTGTAGTCATCCAGTTGTTCTCTTTCATTTGAAGTTTTGTTATTCACTTAAATCTGTATTAGTGGAATATTGTTTTAAAAATTAGTACTTACACAAAATATTTACAAGAGCATAATGAATATTAATTTTTATAATATCAAAATAGGTTCATTTTCATGTTGGCTTAGTAAAGTAGGCAAGGTGAATAATTTTAGAAGTGACAGCTTTCTTTTCTTCCCTATAATTAAAAGTTTCAAGTAAGAATTTGTTCCTTGGAAAAAATGAGGTGATTTAAAAAAAACTTATCACAATCACAGGGCTCCATTTTGTTTTCTTAACAGCCATCCAGTAGAGTAGCATTCTCTTAAGAAACCTTTAAAGCATTTTTTGTTTATAGAGTGTTAATGCTCTTGTGATACTTTTTCAAAATATTTTCAAGAATGTTATTACACAGATGAGGCAAAGAGACATTTCAGGATATTGACAACCCACCAATGTTATTAGCCTCCATAGTAAAATAGAGAATCTTTGCTAATTCTTTTGTGAAGCCACAATATTGAGTCTTTTCACACTTTGAAACTGCTGGGAATTGCAAACTGTCTTAAAATAGGGATCTATTGTAAAAAAAAAAAAAAAAGCTTAGTAACCATTATTAGTTTTTATACAGTTTTTTGGTGTGTGTCATTTAGATATACTATATTAGTAAGAATACTCAGTTACAGTAAGTTGAAAACACTAATTTGGAAAGCAACTTCTCGGCAATATTGGACTCTACATTGTAAATACTGTGTAATATAAAACGTTGTGACAAGGGTTTGGATAGGATATATGACATAAGGATACAACAGCTAGGATAGAGATCATTTTGATGTCAACTTCGTAAAGACTTTTTGGTATTAAGTACAGACTTCTGAGTGTGCTATTTTCTCTACCTCTTAAACTTTTATTTGAAATTGTTCTGCTGTGTACAATTGTACATGTGTTAATAATCAAAATACTGCATTTAATGTATTTCTGTAAACTGAGCTTTGTTTTAATAAAGTATTAATATTTTGGGAATATGACATACTTAAATGTGTATAAAAACAGAAATAGGACCGACCTATAACACCTGCACCTGTGCTTAGAAAATTATTTTCAGTTAATTTATGGACTAAGTTTTCATTGCTTTGCTTCCTATAACAACAGTATTGAGGGAAATGAAATGGATTCAAAGGGAGAAGATATTGTTACTGTAAAAGTACAGTAACAAAGCCAAAACAGGCCTTATAAGGGAATCACAGATCAAGACTTTCTTTAAAAAAAAATCATTAAAATATTTAATTTTATTAACAGAATATTTACATTTCTTTTAAGACCTTATTTAACCATAGTGAATGTTCCAAGTTTAAAAAGCATTAAGCAATAACCACACACAAGATGAAAACAGTGTAAACTATACAGTACTTTATGTACAATTTTTACAAAGTAACACTTTTTTAAATAATATAACTGGACACAAAAATATACACTATAGAGAAATTCACATCAGTAATTGTATAAAGCTCTCTTCTAGGGTCCTGAAAATTTAGGACAAACATTAGCTCTGTAAATAAAGTGTTACTGTGACAGTCCTGAAAGGCCACTATATATATTTATCTACATATAGATATCACATTGACATTTTTCAAGGCTACCAGCTTTACTATATAATTTTTAGATTATGTATTCAAGTGTTGAGGTCCTTATGATTATGCAAACATTAAAAGATAGTGGTATAAGTAGCTGGGAAACAAATTCGAGCCAGCATTTAGATTTACAGGCTCCAGACACCCCAATTTAAATTCTAAATGGCTGATCTTTTCTCATTTCAAAAACAGTAGTGAATAATGTTTAAAATAAAATTACTAAAAACAAGCTTGAAACATGATTCAGATTTAGTATAGTTTTCTTAAGAATTTTGTTTTTTAAATGCAAACATTTACCATTTCTTTAGTGCATCTGCATTAAGGCTTTGAATTATTTGACCCAAGATTTTACAATATTAAAATCTGACTCAGGATTTTACCATGGTAAAATGAACAGGTCCACACTATACTACCTACTCTGTCTCACTGTTGAGTCAGCATAAATAGAGTTAAAGCTCAACACCTGAAGGAAATGGTAGCAGAGACATTGCTAGTATCTAAAGAAGTTACATATATAGTTTTAAATTTTAATTAAAGGATGTATAATAAACAGCTTAGTGGCAAGAAACTGGTGCTAATAAACGATTTCTTTTCAAAAGAAATTGTAACATCTTTGGAAAACTGTCCGGTTCTTTTTCTTTTCTTTAGTTCCCACGCAGTTCATGCAGATACATTTCTTAAGACAATCTTATTAAAAGTACATTGTGGATGGAAATGGAATGTACATCCAGAACTACAGGTGAAAACTAAGACCTGGGTACTGATAGAAAAGTCTTCCTGATTTCGGTTGTCACACGTTTGTGTCCTGGAGTAAAGGTTCTTTGGCCTCTCCTGGCGCTTGTGTACTGTGAGGATGGCTGTGACTACCACAGTGCTTTCTCCAACTGCTGGACCGTAAGCTTAAATTGGTATGTTCTGGAATAAACAAGGCAACAAGCAGAGCCAGCAGTACTGAACAGGCTCCAAAGAGGAAGGGGGGGCCAGGGATGATGGAATTCTGAGGAAGAAAAAGATAATTAAGATCTTTGCACAGACTTCTTTGCTCATAAGAAATTGCTTATCTTTTAGAATAACTGATGGCTGTGAATTATAAGGCAATGATTCTTCTTCATTAAAGCCACAGTTAGAAAAAAAAAAGTTTTCAAAGGGAAAAGAAACACTATTGCTGACCCAAGAAATAGCCCCAATTTTTTTTAAAAACAACACATGCAAAAATATATTGTTACTTAGAGCATAAGATATGAACACAGTCTATGAACTTTCACTTTATTTTTAGTTTAAGAAGAAAACAGGGACATGTCAAAAGTGAAATCAAGTAATATATAATATTAACTGCTGTAGCAGAATGACTGACCATTTTCTTTAAAAGGTGGTTATATTCTTTAGTGACTGAAAGTGAGAAAAACAAATAATGCTGTTACTATGAGAAGAATCAAACAGACTTGTGTTTTAGTCCCAAATTACATTCATCCTAAGCAAAAACCTGCACTGCCAGTTTTACCTACCTGTGGGCTTGTGTAGAGCCCACAAGCAAGCATGCTTTTTTATTTAAAAGCAGTCTTAGCTGGTTAAAAGAGGAATGTAGAACTCTGCTAAATACACAGAAACTAGTGAGTTGTTTGTATTGGCTAAAATGATAATATGTTTCACAGTTAATATTTCAGTTTTAAGGAGGGAACTTTAGTGAACAAAGATGTTTACCAGCACCTAACTGACTTCTATAGAAAGGCAGGTCTGATACAGGGCACTCAAACATTCCAGAAGCCTTACATGAAAGACAAATAGTTTACACAAATGGCCGTTACCTATGCCACTAGGTACAGTAAGACAAACTAGAAATTAATATATAATAATAAAAAAAATTATCCAGGGAAGAAAGGAATACACAGCCAGTTTTATAAAGAAATGTATGTATAGAAGGATATGGTCCCTTGGGCTTTGGTTTTAAGTGTTTTTATTCAATCTAAGAATCTCAAATGCTTTTATAAAATGACCACAAAATATCTTTCAGTCCAGCCAAACGAATGGACTTCTTATAATTACCTGTTCAAAGTGGTGCTGTGGGCTTGTGTTTGTTCCCAAGTCTGTTCCTGTCATTGGCAGTTCTTTAAGTTCCACATGGAATATGTAGAAAATAAATCCATAAAGAGCTGGTCCCAGACCATTGCATAATCCTCGAATTCCTGTTATCATTCCTTGAACGACACCTGAATTGTTTAAACAAATTAGTGTACCACTTAGTTGTTCCTACTGTATAAGACCTGGAATCACTTATTCTAAAGCCAAAGCTTTTAACAGACACTGGCAACTTACTGCAGTGACATCAAGATTACTTTGACGCTATAAGCTCTACAAGGTACAGTGAGCTGTCTTGATACAAATGTAAGCTCAGGTATACTGAGATATAGGTCTAATTTAGAAACAAGTGAGCAGAATTATTTATTTCCCTAAAAAAAAATCTGGCTCAAAATCAGGCATTGGTTCATAAGCATCATAAGCACAGATACTAAAAAACCTGTCCCCAAGCAGCTCCTTAAGATCTCACTTGGTCAAATATAGCACTCTCCCTCCTTTTAAAAAAAGACTTATTTATTTGGCAACCTTGGGTCTTAGTTGTGGCATGCAGGCTTGGTTGCTCTGTGGCATGTGGGATCTTAGTTCCCTGACCAGGGATTTAACCTGCATCCCCTACACTGCAAGGTTAATTCTTAACCACTGGACCACCAGATAAGTCCCTAAGCCCCCTTTTATAGTCTGATTTTTGTTTTATCTCTGGGATCTCCTAAATTTAAAAAGCAACTTGATTTGGCCAGGGTCCTTTCCTTATTTATCAGCCAAGTGACTTCTGCTACTCTTTTGTAATGCCCCCTTTTTTTCCTTTTGACATAAACAAGCTTTTCAAAGAATTATTCCTCATCTATTAGAATTTTAAGAATTAAAGAGTTCCTGCCACAAAAACATAAGACAATAAAAATAAGTTCTTTATGTTCTTTAGATAACAAACATACAATATTAATGAAAGGGTATGGATAAGGAGATGGCAACCCACTCCAGGATTCTTGCCTGGAGAATCCCATGGATGGAGGAGCCTTGCAGGCTACAGTCCATGGGGTTACAGAGTGACATGACAGAGCGATTTCACTTCACTTCATCAGTGTATGTGCCCCTGAGACATCTAACACATGACAGCAAATGTGTAATAACTGTTAGTGAAATAAGGTTGTCAACCTTCATCACTAAAACAGATAGGGCCACATATTCACATTGAGAGACAAGGATATCCACCTAAGGATAATATCCTAGAATCTGCTTTTCCTCTTTACAATGAAAGCAACTTATTTTTAAATTTTATTGGACTGCAGTTGATTTACAGTGTTTCAGTTGTATAGCAAAGTGAGTCAGTTATACATATACATATATCCACTCTTTTTTGGATTCTCCCATATAGACCACAATAGAGTACTTAGTACAATGAAGCAATTTAAAACTCTCTACTCTGAAGATATGCATATGCTTCAGTACTTAGGAAAGAGAACAGAGAATTAGAATATCCTGTATTTTAAAGTAATTATCATTGGTTCCTATCAACCCACCTTGTTGATCAGCATCAGCAGTTCGTGAAACCAGTGCACTGACAGCCGGAAAGGTAATACTAGACATGGCGGCCACTGCCCCAGCAGCCCACATCATCCTGCAGTCAACAGCAGCAAGACAAAAATAGCACATTGTTGTTATTCTCCACTGTACCTGTGTGTAAATACATATTTAAAATCAAGTAACTCTTACTGAGAAACAGCTGTGGTACAGGAGAAAGGAGATCTAGCTCTTCTTTCCTCTGACTCTGGGCAAGTCACTTAAAAGTCTAACCCTATTTACGCTTCTAGAAAGCAGAAATACAGTCGCTTATTCACAAGAATGCTGTGGGTATTAATGTAGAGTTGGGATATCACATATCACATCTAAACGGTAAAGTGTGTTGGGTATTATTTCTGCAGGACTGGGGGTGGGTGGAGAATGTTGGAATCCTGTATAGTACACAGAATGAAACATTAAATGTTTCCAAATGTTTGCTTGTAACTTATGGCAAGGTTCCCAGAGATTTGTGATTCAGTGTGAAAAAAAAAGCACTAATTTGATCTCAATGTGCTTCTGGCTTGATGTTTAAAAAAGAAATGTTTTCACTAAGTTGTGAGCATCTCTTTTACAAGCTAGACTGAAAACTACAACGTCCATCAGAACACACTCTTGGGTGCTTACTCATATCCACGCCCAAACAGATGATGTGTTCAGTTGAAGGAAACACTACTGCAAACACTATGGAATTCAGTCCTGTCGTATCTGAGCACAGAAGTGTACATGGGCAGCCTGACCGCAGCAGCACCACGACCATCACCTCCCTGTAGGAAACCAAACTGGCAAGAAAAGCAGAGAGCCTTCCAGGCATGAAGCCAGAACCAGAACAACTGGATTTCTGGTTTGCCATCAGTAATGATCAAAAAAGTGGTATTACTCCACTTTTTCTTTCCTAACCTTGCTGCTCTGGGATTACATGTTACTTCCTAACAAATTAAACTGGACTAAATGCTCATTGGGGACTGAAAAACTCAGTAATCTCATTAAAAAAAAACCCAATCTATTGCTTAGATATAAAATGTCACTCCACTGTCCTCAAGCCACTAAAGAATACACAAGTGAGAAATCTGTTTATATACATTTTGAGGGGGGGAAAAAAAAGAGCATACCAAAAGACAGATTAAAGTCTAATCCTTATTTGAGAAGCAATTTAAGAAATATAAAAAATTTGTCAGTTATACCCCAAAAAAGGTGAAAAATAAGAACAAGGCAAACACCACAATTAAGAAAATTAAAAGATTTGTACATACCAAGGTTCTGAACCGAAGCCATACCATGCCAGTTGTAATATTTGAAATCCCAGACCCAATAAAATGGTGTTCTTATTTCCAATTGACCTCATAAGTAAACTCAAGACTATGGTCTGGAAAATAAGAAAAATCAAAATGGTTTATTAGAACAGAATAAGCTTTTTAACACTGAAAAGAAAAAAAAAATACATGGTAACTTATTTACTTATTTCAGTATCTAATATAAAAGGACTGTTACCACATTTTGGTTTTAGAAATGTAGACTATTTCTACATTTTGGTTTTTCAGCAACAATTACCCTGAATAGACTTGAAATTATACCAGGTGAAATAAGCAGATGAAAGGTTCCTCTGCTGACAGATCCAGATTCAGGGGAAAAGTCAGAAAACTGAAAATAGAAAGCTGAACTTTGTGTTCAGTGTATTTCTACTGAGGACTATTTAAAATCAGAAATTGTAAATAGGAGGAATGAAAGGTTCTAACTCATGGTTTGGAGATTTCCTCTTACATAATAGCTTAAAAAAATTTTTACAGGTCCAAATTAATCCAAAATGCTTACTCTCCTGACTAAAGAAAACTGAACAGTAACTTATATATCCTTCATTAAATTAATATATTGTTGAAACCATGATGCTTTTATGAACAGTAAATCAGTTTAACAAGTATGACTTTGGAGTAGTGTAGGATAATAAATAAGAATATAGCTTTGGGAAAAGCAGCCTTAATCATAATCTTGGCTCTAATCATGTGACCCTGGGCAAGTCACTTCACTCTGAAACTCAATCTTGTCTCTCACAAGATCACTAAAATAGTATCCACTTCAAAACTTTGTCATATGAGTTAGATGAAATGATAAACTTACCATTGTGTCCAGCACATTTAATAAACAATATTATAAATTTTCTTGCTTTTCTTTCAAAGAAAAATTCAGCAATGATTTGGGTACCTTAGTGTTAATTACACCCCGTTAGATAGCTGGTAAGTCCATAGAGGAAGAAGTGAAAATAATTCAGGAAATCACTATTAGATGACTGGCTGATGCACTCAACTCAAAATTATCAAGTATAAGTTTAAAATTCATTAAATTGAGACAATCATTTAAGAGTTTAATCAGATTCAAATAAGCCAGTGGGTAGTAAATGTATTCTTTTCATGATTCTTGAACCAATAAATACTCACAGCTTTCTTCTCTGAGATTTTCCCTTAAATCAACTGAACATAAAGTTGAATTCCACAAAGCATGAAACCTTGTTGGATTACATTCTTCAAAAACCACAGCCACAAAAGGGAGCAATCAGAGCACTCAGAGCAATCAGTTAGAAAAGAAAAATTTCCTTTGTATATGATACTCTAACATTTTCTCCCAAAGGCAAGGATTTTTTTCTCTGTATCCCCAGTACCTAGTATAAGTTCTTAATAAGTGTTTTAGAAAGCATGCATGATTTTAAATGTTACAATATTCTTAATAATATAAAGGAAGAAATTTCTTATATTATCTAGACTGAGCTAGGTGGGAAAAAAATTGGTATCCCTTAATTCAATAAAAAGCCTATTGATGCAAGTGAAAGAGAGTGAAAAAGTTGGCTTAAAGCTCAACATTCAGAAAACGAAGATCATGGCATCTGGTCCCATCACTTCATGGGAAATAGATGAGGAAACAATGGAAACAGTGTCAGACTTTATTTTTTTGGGCTCCAAAATCAATGCAGATGGTGACTGCAGCCATGAAATTAAAAGATGCTTACTCCTTGGAAGAAAAGTTATGACCAACCTAGATAGCATATTGAAAAGCAGAGACATTACTTTGCCAACAAAGGTTCGTCTAGTCAAGGCTATGGTTTTTCCTGTGGTCATGTATGGATGTGAGAGTTGGACTGTGAAGAAGGCTGAGAACCAAAGAATTGATGGTTTTGAACTGTGGTGTTGGAGAAGACTCTTGAGAGTCCCTTGGGCTGCAAGAAGATCCAACCAGTCCATTCTGAAGGAGATCAGCCCTGGGATTTCTTTGGAAGGAATGATGCTAAAGCTGAAACTCCAGTACTTTGGCCACCTCATGTGAAGAGTTGACTCATTGGAAAAGACTCTGATGCTGGGAGGGATTGGGGGCAGGAGGAGAAGGGGACGAAAGAGGATGAGATGGCTGGATGGCATCACTGACTCGATGGACGTGAGTCTGAGTGAACTCCGGGAGTTGGTGATGGACAGGGAGGCCTGCTGCGATTCACAGGGTCGCAAAGAATTGGACACGACTGAGTGACTGAACTGAACTGAATTGAATTCAATGTAATTCTCATTTTCAAGAGAACCAAAAGAAGCAAGTCCCAAAAGTTAAAATGACTTATGACTTAACCAAGATGACACAGCTAATTAACAGTTAACTGACATCAACTTGTCACTCAGTCAACAAATATTTGCCTAGTTCATACAATATGCAATTTTAGGAATGAGGGCACCAACTTGGGAACAGTGAATAGATCAAAGAACTAAGTAATTTGTACTAAGTACTAAGTACAAAGTACAAAGAAAATGTTTGGTTAGTCAAAATACTTGTTCCATAGATGGAAATACTTGTTCCATAAGATGGAAAAACCCAAACGGACTTTTTGGCCAATCCACTAGATCACCTCCAAGTAGAGAGAAAATAGTCAAATTTGAGGTTGTAGCTGCTATGAAAAAAATAAAATAAGGTAGTGTGGTAGAGGTGCTGCTCAAACCAGGACGTGCAGGAAAGGCCTTTCTGAGGTGACAGCTGAATGAAGAGGAGGGCGTAGTTATATGAGTACCCAGGGGAAAAGGGCACTCCAATTCAAGTGTATATGGAGAAAAGAGGAAAATGAGGTTTTGTCAAAAGCCTAGATGTTATTCTGATTGTGACAGAAAGAGAATGTTAAACAAGACTCAATTTCAACTTTGCAAAAATCCCTCTGTCAAGTGGCAAACAGTAGGGAGACGGGTATGGAAATAGACCAAATGGAGGCTACTGTCACGGTTTAGCCAAGGTTCCTCGTAATGGAGATGGTGATAAACACTTCGATTTAAAATAGGTTTGGGGGAGACAGGTTCAAGATGGTGGAGTAGAAGGACACGCCCTCACCCAGTTCTTGAGAGAGCACTGGAATCACAAATAACTGCTGAACAGTGACTGAACAGGAAGACGCTGGAGCCCACCAATAAAGACACCCCACATCTAAAGACAAAGGAGAAGCCACAACGAGATGTTAAGAGGGATGCAATCATGATGAAATAAAATTCTGTAACTGTTGGGTGGGTGACTCACGACTCACAAACTAGAGAGCAATTATACTACAGAAGTTTTCCCACTGGGCTGAAGATTCTGAGCCACACATCAACCTTCCCAACCTGGCTATCCAGCAACAGAAGGAGGAATCCCCAGAGAAACTGAAGGCCAGCAGGATGATTGCAGGACTTCTACAGGACTGGGGGAAACAGAGACACCACTCCTGGAGGGCACACACATGGTCTTGTGCACACCAGGACCTAGGGAAAAGGAGCAGTAACCACATAGGAGCCTGAACCAGACCTACCTGCTAGTGTTGGACGGCCTCTTGCAGAGGTGGTGGTAAGGGGCAGTGGTGGTGGCTGTGGCTCACCACAGGGACAAGGAGCAGCAGTTCTTGGAAGTACTCAGTGGCGTAAGTTCTAAAGAGGCCCCAACGTCAGCCCCAACAAACAGTCTGTAAGCTCCAGTGCTGGCTCACCTCAGGCCAACCAACCAACAGAAGCCCCACCTGTTAGCAAACAAAGTTTTGCTGAGCAAGACCCAGCTACACCCACCATCAATCCCTCCCATCAGGAAGCTTGCACAAGCCTCTTGCATCATCCACCAGAGGGCAGACAGCAGAAGCAAGAAGAGCTACAATCCTGCAGCCTGCAGAATGAAAACCACAATCACAAAAAGTTAGATGAAATGAAAAGGAAGAGGGTTATGTCCTAGATAAAGGGACAAGATAAAACCCTACAAACACAAATGAAGTGGAGGCAGGCAACCTTCCTGAAAAAGAATTCAGAATAATGATATTGAAGATGATCCAGGATCTTGGAAAAAGAATGGAGGGAAGGATCGAAAAAGATGCAAGAAATGTTTAACAAAGACCTAGAAGAACTAAACAGAGATAATAATACAATAACTGAAATGAAAAACACACAAGAAGCAATCAATAGCAGAATAACGAAGGCAGAAGAATGGATAAGTGACCTGGAACACAGAGTGATGGAAATCACTCCTGACAAACAGAATAAAGAAAAAAATGAAATGAAGAGAGCCTAAGAGACCTCTGGGACAACATTAAATGCACCAACCGTTGCATTATATGGGTCCCAGAAGAAGAGAGCAAAAGGACCCAAGAAAATATTTGGAGAGATAACAGCTGAAAAATTCCCTAACATGGGAAAGGAAACAGTCAACCAAGTCCAGGAAGCGCAGAGTCCCAGGCTTTTTTTTTTTAAAACCCGACGATGAACACACTGAGACACATGGTAATCAAACTGACAAAAATTAAAGACAAAAAAATATTAACAGCAACAAGACAAAAACTACAAATAACATACAAGGGAACTCCCATAAGGTTTTCAGCTGATTTCTCAGCAGAAATTCTGAAAGCCAAAAGGGAATGGCATGATATATTTAAAATGATGAAAGGGAAGAACCTACAACCAAGAATACTCTGTCCAGTGAGGCTCTCATTCAGACTTGACAGAGAAATCAAGTTTTACGGACAAGTAAAAGCTAACAGAATTTAGCACCACCAGACCAGCTTTGCAACAAATGCTAAAGAAACTGCTCTAGGCGAGAAAGAAACAAGCAACTTAAAACAATCTGGTACATATACAAACTGCTATACTGAAACCTCAGGGGAACAGCAAACCCAAAAACTACAATAGATAAACACACAGAAGAGAAAAAGCAACCAAACCCAACACCAAAGTTAGTCATCAAACCACAAAAGAAGAGAATGAAAGAGAAGGGAAGAAAAAATACCTACAAAAACAAACTGAAAACAATTTAAAAAATAGCAATAGGAACACAATACTTATCCTTAAATGTATAAGGATATTTACATCTATTCTTAACCTTAAATGTAAACAAATGGATTAAATGCACTACCAAAAGACATAGAGTGGCTGAATGGATGCAAGAACAAGACCCATATATATGATGTCTAAAAGAAATCCACCTCAGATGGCCAACAGGCCCATGAAAAGATGTTCAGCATCACAAATTACTAGAGAAATGCAAATCAAAACTACAATGAGGTATCATCTTACACCAGTCAAAATGGCTATCATGAAAAAAAATCTACAAACAATAAATGCTGGAGAGGGTGAGGGGAGAAAGGAACCTTCCTACTCTATTGATGAGAATGTAAATTGGTACAGCCTTTACAGAAAACAGTATGGAGGTTCCTCAAAATAAAAACAGCCACTGCATGACCCTGCAATCCCACTCCTGGGCATGGATCTGGAGAAAAACAAGGTCTGAAAGGATACATGCACTTCAACTCACTGTAACACTGTTCACAACAGTCAAGACACGGAAGCAACCTAAAAAGCCCATCGACAGGTGAATGAATGAAGATGATGTGGTACGTATACACAATGGAGTATTACTCTGCCATTGCAAGAATGAAATACCGTCATTTGCAGCAACATGGATGGACCTGGAGATTATCATACGTAGTGAAGTAAGTCAGAAGAGAAATATCGTATGATATTGCTTATATGAAGAATCTAAAAAGAAATTATACAAGGGAACTGTCCTGTACAGCACAGGCTGTGTGGCATCCTGGATGGGAAAGGAGTTTGGGGGAGAATGGATACATGCCTACGTGTGGCGGAGCCACCCTGCTGTGCACCTGCAACCACCACAGCATTGTTAAACAGCTGGACTCCAATACGGAATTAAAAGTTTAAAGCAAAAACAAACACAAGTTAAAAGTCTAAAAACAAAATAAACACACAAACAAAAATACCCAAAATATGTTTTGGAGAGAGAGGTAAAAGGAGATGCCATCTGATGGGCCGGATGTAGGAGAAGGAGAAAGAAAGGAATCAAGAATGGTGCCAAGGTTCCTGGCCTCAACAACTGGGAGAGCGCTGATGGGACTGAGTGAGATGCGCAGCGCGGGGGGAAGGGAGCCAGCCTGCAGTCATGGCCATATCAGGTTTGAGATGTCCAGCAGATGTGTCTGACAGCACTGGCTTGGTAAATTTGGATGTCACCAGAACACAGGTGACCAGATGACAGCACCAAGGAAGAGAAATGTGCAGAACTAACTGTATTCATGCACTCATGTAAATATTTAGTGCAAATGTAATGAACTCCTGCCTACTGGCGCCATGGAAGTGATGGGCCTATGGCAAACCAGAGTAAAGGCCCCCAAGGGGATGGCAACCACGTGGCTTCTATTGAAAGGCTGTACCATGTTATTAGATCTCATAATTTTGGGTGAGAAGCTACATTTCTATATTTACTATGGGGAAAAAAGTGACCTCCGATTTAGCACCCGTGGGGCTGCAGGTGCAGTTTAAGGTGCTAGAGTGACAAAAACAAATTACGATATAATTCTGACCTCACATCTTCTAAGAGCTCTACTAGAATCCATGATCCACTGAGGCGAAAATAATCAGAAATAAATAGGTAAAATTCATAATACAGTGCATTTTGTACCATGATAGAGATATAGGCAACTTAATATGAGAACGCAGAGAAGGAACACTCAAGTTGTAAAAGGGGGAGGCAGTAAGCACGGCAGGAACAGAGGGACAAGGGCAAGCAAGAAAATAAACAAAGGGAGGCACCAATGGGGAGCTGCAAGCAGCTCTGTGCTGCTGGAGAGACACAAAGACACTAGTTTTCACTGCCTTGAGAGGTCAACAGGGGAGAAGTCATTCTCAATTGTACACCTGCCAGAAATGAAAACATAACATAATGCTTCTACCTGTAGGGCTATAAACTATACTTGATATTTTAATTCATATAATGACAAACTATAATTATCAATATTTACATGCAGGCTCAGTTCAGTTCAGTTCAGTCGCTCAATCGTGTCCGACTCTTTGCGACCCCATGAACCGCAGCACACCAGGCCTCCCTGTCCATCACCAACACCTGGAGTCCACCCAAACGCATGTCCATTGAGTCAGTGATGCCATCCAACCATCTCATCCTCTGTCGTCCCCTTCTCCTCCTGCCCTCAGTCTTTCCCAGCATCAGGGTCTTTTCAAATGAGTCAGCTCTTCACATCAGGTGGCCAAAGTATTGGAGTTTCAGCTTCAACATCAGTCCCTCCAATGAACACCCAGGACTGATCTACATACTCCTATTCACCTGTTTTTGAAATTTAACTAATTTTCTCACTTTCAGAAATGTGATTTTACATCTCAAACACTACATCCCTACGTAGGCCCCCAAAGGTGACTGGTCAATTAAGTACTGCATTCTTTGTGGACCATGTTTCTGTATACAGTGTCTGTTGTGCTGTCACCGCCGGTGGGCCGAGGCGTGCTCCTTCCCAGAGTCCCAGCCCTCATGAACCTGCTACTGCAGGACTCTTTCTAAGGCAAACCCAACCAGGCTGTCTCCTGGGTTCACGTGTCTGCCCACCCTGATTCTGAGCTCTTCGTAGGGCTGTTTTCAATTTTGTATCCTTTGTACCTGATACCATCTACTGAGCAAAGGGAAAACTTCCTCTAAAGCACCTTCAGTTACACATTCAAGCAGTCCACAGTGTGCCCAAATTTACCAGGTGCCCACCTACAGCTTCCATGCTCAGTTAAGTATGAAACAGAACTTACGACCATACAGCTACTAACCTCTTAAGTGTCATTATAGGAACTGTTAGCCTGTTCTCTTTAAGATCCAAATCAAATAAAATAGTAGCAAATCTAATCACAGCAATATATGAAAAAAAAAAGATGTAACTATCAGGCTAGATTTATCTCAGGATTCAAGGTCAGTTAACATTTGATAACTCATCAAGCTTTAGTCTTAGTACACTTTACTTCATGTTCAGAAAGGTGTTTTTTTTAAAGCTATTTGTATATACCAGCAATACTGTATTTTCCTCCAAAGATAAAGAACACATTTCTGGTAGCAAGGAATGCAGTGTTTTTCCAGATCAAGGATTCTTAGGATAAAACTGAGGTTAAAAATAGGACTAATAATTAGTGCCATATGTATGCATGTGTGAGGTCATGGGGGAAGTATATTACACAATTTAAAGTTTTTAACTAAACCTACCAGAAATTCATAAATGATGAGATCTGCAGAAGCAGTCCTACCTAGGAGATGGTGAACTATCCATTAATACTATCAAATAGAGCTCACTTACCATTTTAAGAGTACAGTAAGACAAAGCTGCAACCAGGAGGCTGGATTTCAGATGGGAAAGTGTGTGTGTGTGTGTGTGTGTGCGTGTATGTATGTATGTGCGTGCGCTCTCTTACAGAATCTAGAAAATCAAAGCCAAACAGGAAGAAAAGGGAGAATCTTTTCCACCTTGGGGAAAGTATGGAACAGAGATAATGCAAAGGTCAGGATGAACTATCTAAGGAAATCCAGATTCTTGTGTTAATTAATATCTTATTCTTCAAACAACCACTGGCTCCCAACTGGGTTTCCAAGATAAAAATACCTTCATGTCACTTCTCTGTTCACAACGCTCCCATGGCTTCCTATCTTCTTGCCAAGTCTTATGGAGACCTGGAAGATCCCACA
Source organism: Bos mutus (assembly GCF_027580195.1). Lineage (NCBI taxonomy): Eukaryota > Metazoa > Chordata > Mammalia > Artiodactyla > Bovidae > Bos > Bos mutus. The sequence continues at coordinate 41,696,934 of NC_091619.1, forward strand.
CAAATCTGGTCCCTCTCTAACTCTTGGATTTAATTTCCTGACACTCTCCCTTGTTCACTCCACCAGAGCCATCCTGTCCCCTAGCTGTTTATCACACATCTAGGAATGGTCTCCAGAGGTGTAGATCTGTGCTGGTGGTTCAGAATCCTCCTCCTCCAGGTATTCTAGTGGGTCGTTCCTCATTCCTTTGGGTCTCGGCTCAAATGTCACATCAGCAAAGCCTTCTCACTCTCCCAGATAAAATAACACGCTATCCTAGCCACGTGCCGTATCCCTTTTATACACTTTTTCTCTAGTTTTCATTACACCAGATATGTTTACACCGACACCTTTATTCATTTTCTTATCCCACAAGAATGCTAAGTTTACAATGGCAGGGATTTAGTTAAGTTCACTGCTATATCACAAGAGCCTGACCCATGACAGATATTCAATAAACATTTACTGAATGAATCATTCAACAGTAGAACAAGACTAACATAAAACTTCTGATTTTATGCAGGTGACTATATTCTAGTGTAAATCAATAAACTGTCTTTCTTGTTTACACATCATATGTTGATTAGTATGTGTCAACCTATACTAACAGAATTGTTATCTGTGAACCTTCAAGCATCTCTCCCTCTAATGAAAAAGAAACTCACCTGTGCAATAATAGAAAGAATGCCAAGGACTGCTATAAATGCTGCAACACTTTCTGGTGAAAATTTCATTATCTAGAGGATTTCCAAAAAAGTAAAGTTAATAAATATAAAAGCAGAATAAATACCATACTAACATAACTACCTGTATATTAACATTAAATAGGCCAAGAAAAGAAAATGCAATTCATTCATAATCAAAGAACTCCTCAAAGGAAGAATCTGGCATTCACTGAGAACCAAAATTATAACAAGGTAAGATGATGAAAATAACAGCTACTTAACTCAGATTAAGTAAATTTAAATCCTGATCCCTTAATTTTGATTTCCTAAATTGGAGACTGCTGTCAAGCATTTAAAATCTACTTTACAAATAAATATCATACCACTTTGTAATTTTCATGCATATTGATAAAGGCTGAATCTCTGCCAAGTAAGATTACTGTCAAGAAGAAAAAAACTAATGCTCTCATTCTGGCTAGCTGCTTTATTAGTATATGCTCTAAATCACAAAGAGACTGTTGCTGCTGCTGTTGCTGCGTCGCTTCAGTCGTGTCCGACTCTGTGAGACCCAGGCTCACAGAGCAGCCCACCAGGCTCCCCAGTCCCTGGGATTCTCCAGGCAAGAACACTGGAGTGGGTTGCCATTTCCTTCTCCAGAGAGACTGTCTGGGGCAGGTAAATGGATTAAAGCATTCCGTCACCTCTGTAAGGAACACATAAACTCAAACCACACACATTGACAGGAAGATTATCTCTTTTTGCCTAAGCCAAGAGTCTTAATAGAAATGCATCGGTCACACTAACTAGGAAGTTAATTCTAGTGAGCCGTTATTTCTAAAATGATAGTCATTTAAAAAAGTCTCTAATAGCTCTATCAAGATTAAATTTTTTTATTAAGGCACTAAACAATGAAAGAAAAGTCCACTTTAGCAGAAAAGAATTTTACCTGTCTGAGGTATAAAAAAAAGCTGGAATATTGGCCTGCCTCTGGTAAGTAGGAGAGAAACACGGTAATGCAGATGAGCAGCACGATGGAGTCTTGGCCCACCTTTTTTAAGGACTAGAACAAGAAAAAGACCGGTATAAGGTTTTATATCAAAACACTGAACTATGCTACTATGCTTAAGAACAGGCAGAGGTATCTTCTGGCAGTGTACATACAGACACCTAGTTGTCATTTTTTTTCCCCAGTTTATTCTCATCCTCCCCAAAACTATTCTGAAGTTTCCAAAGTAGTTTTAAAAATCCATCACGAAGTTTTCCCCAAAGAAACATCTGCAACAAAACATTAATGCTGCACTGAATCACACATTCATGTTTTTGCCAAAATGTATAAAATTACTGCAAAGGGGTCGGCCTGTTCCCAGGAAATGGGTGCTCCCCACGACGCAGGCCGCATCTTCTCAGGTAATGACTCCGGCACGGCAACCAGGATAAAACAAATATCTAGCAAAGCTATTGCTGTCGCCAGGACCACCACCAAGCTGTCCCCATACACTCGTCCGAGATAAGCGCCAATTGCAGGGCTGGTTACCAAACTTGCAGCGAATGTTGCCGAAACCTGCAGCAAATCGGTATCAACAGAAAGAGATCAGTAAGGACACCCTGGCTCCATTCCTTCCACACCAGGGAGACTCTGACTGACTTCAGTCCTCCTACTGCTCCCTTTCCTCCTCCCTGTGCCGGTTTTCTTACACATTCTTCTTTTGCAGGAGGAGAAAAGAATTAGATTCTTAACTAAAAATATGTAATAACCTCTAAGATAGTGGCTTCAAACTTTCTTTTAAGCCTTGGCACCCTCTGTTTAAATAAATCCTGCTGACAAAGTTATAAGTAAAAATATATTAAAAAATAAACAAGAATTGTTTTAGTTGAAGAAGGGTTGGGGGCCTGGATTACTGTCCAAATACCCGCCCTAACCCCAGCTGCCAGGCATGCTGGTTCCCAGGTGCCTCCACAGTCCCATGGTGCTCTGTGGAAAGAGTCTAAAATGATACTCTATGGAAATTCAATACCACTGGGGCTTCTCCCCCAATACTAAAGTTAGATGAATTTTTACTGGCTGAAATACAGCTGAAAGACTTTAAAGTTTATCTCTTCAGCAGTAACAGTATTAAGCCACAACATAAAACTGAGCTTGGTCTTCATTAGGTGGTAGGGTTAGGAAGAATGAGAGCTTTGATCCTTGACATTGAGCACATCTCTAACCATGTCTCTCTCAAATTCTGAGGAAGTCCATACATGTCTGGTTGAAGATGCAGATTAAAGTAGAGGAGACACAGGTGGAGAAAAACCGCTAATCGCAGACATATCTGCCCTACTGGACAAAGTGTTCTGCAAACCAACAGTAGATGTGACGGCACGTAACACCTGAGAGAGACCACACTCTTCAGAGGGCAGTTAGAAATTAATGCTGAAGGTCCATGAGTTCCTGCTCACTACTCTGCGCTTTATTGTTTCTATGCTCTTTCTGACTTTTGCATGGAGCATTTAACCTGCACAGGAGTGCTTATTTATAGCTGCTTAGTCTTTCTTTAATATTTATGATTTATGTACTTGGTGGCCCTGGTCTTGGCGGCAGCATGCGGGATTTCTAGCTGCAGCACGCACACTTAGCTGTGGCATACAGGATCTAGCTCCCTCCCCAGAGGTCCGATCTGGGCCCTCTGCTTGTAAGTGCAGGGGCTCGGGCACTGGACCACCTGGGCAAGTTCCTATAGCTGTTTATTAATCATACACGTTCAGGATAAGCAATTCGATTGTCAGTGGTCAACTCTGACAAATACATAAAATTCTAATAACTATCAACAATCTAGCTATCAACCCAAACATTCATCAACTAGTAAATGGCTAAACAAAATGTGGTACGTCCCACACAGTGGAATACTACACGACAATAAAAAGGAACTACTGATCTATATATCAGCATAGATAAACCTCCTAAGATTATGCTAAGTGTAGACACAAAAGACTACAGTTTACATTATTTCTTTATATGAAATTTCTATTGAAAGCAAAACTACAGAGACAGAAAGTAGCTGCCTGAGGTCAGGGGTGAAGTGGAGATGGATGCCAGATGTGCCCAAGGGAACTTTTCAGGCTGATAGAAATGTTTTAAAACTGGATTCTGGTAGTACTTTGTTTCAGTAACTCTAGAAATTAATTGTAGTGGGCTGTGGTCTCAGAGGGACCTGGGTATAAGCAGAGCTCTGGCACTGAGCTGGGAAAGGGGCAATGGCTCTCATTGTGAAAGTCAATGAATATTCTCAGGATCACAGTGCAAAGGCAGAGTGAAAAGGCCTAATCAGAGTGTAGGTTATTTCAGGTCACTTCTCTTCTCCTCAGTTCTTCCCACCTGGTGGCCATTTGTTCCTGACCGAACAGAAGGAGGGCCACAAAGACCACATTAACCTCTTTTATCTGCATCCATATAACTTTGAGAGACTGAAGTTGCCGTTTCCTAGTTGTGCCTTTAAAACATAAAGCTTCCAGGCTGAAAATTATTAATTTCAAGGATTTAGCTAAGACAAAATAAACTACTTTAGCAAAAACAGAAACAATCTGGACTATGGCCACAAAACTGATTTATCTATCCACATAAAATGGATAATTTTATAGTACGTATGTGTGCATGCTCAGTCACGTCTGACTCTTTGTGACCCCATGGACTGTAGCCACTCCTTTGTCCATGGGATTTTCTAGGCAAGAATACCGGAGTGGGTTGCCATTTCCTCCTCCAGGGGATCTTCCCAACCCAGGGACTAAACTGGCATCTCTTCTGTCTCCTGTATTGAGCAGGCAGATTCTTTACCAACTGCGGCACCCGGGAAGCTGCTTAAAAACATCCTGGCTATCATCAACCTTTTATCATTTACTCTTGAGTTTACAGCGGATTAGTTTTTTCTAAGTTTCTTACTGTATTTCTCTCAAAATCCTCTTAATTCCATGATTTTTTAAATATTCTTTTTGACCTCTGAATCAAAGATAAAACAGTCTCTCATAAAAGTAAGATTCAGCCTGACACAATATTCTAGTGCTTATTTAACAGGAGATGCTTGCCGCGTATCTGCTGAAACTCATCCCATTTCTGGCTATCTAATCATGATCTGTTAACTTGATTTGACAGACAACAGACTCTACCGCCACTAAGTATTTAGTTTACCAAAACAATGTTCAGTGTCTGGCAAACTACCACCTGTGGGCTAAATCTACCTATAAATGGTTCTTTCACATTAAAAGTGATGTAAACACATGCCCACAAGGAAAAACAAAAGAATACGGGAGACAAACGTGCAAGGACTAGTAAATAGGCCAGAGAGCACCAATGCAAGGTAAAATGAGTACAGACAACAATACTGTACTACAATTACGTAGTATGATAAATATACAACAGCAATTATATTACAATATATTAATGTATCAAAGTAACACTTTGTGTACTTCAAAGTTAAATAATGTTATGTCAGATTTATTCAATAAAAATTAATTTTAAAAAGTTGAATATGAGAGAGAGACTATATGTGGCCCACAAAGCCACAGAAAAGGTTTGGGATCCTGGAAATGGATATTAACCTATTATCTTTTAGATGAGCCACTAAATATTAGTAATTTTTAGTCTTATTACATATTAAATAGTTCCTTCAGTAGTTTATTAAAAAGAACTTCTATAAGGTAAAAATATTTCACTATAATTTCAAATCTGACATGTCTGACAAATTCTGTATGAAAATAACAGAACTTACATGGCTTTTGTACTGAAAAAAATTTTTAATGTAATCTAATGGATGATTTTTATAAAATGTATTTATGCAAAAAAATCTTATAATGCAAAGGCTGTACTCCTTGTAATAAGAGACAATATGGGGTGTTTTTCAGCAAATAAAGGTATTAGACTAAACATACCAGGCCATACGCCATACTTCTTTCATGTTCTTGGGTTATATCTGCTACATATGCAAATACCACGGAGAAAGTCACTGCAAAAACCCCAGAAACAGAGATAACAGCAAAGTACCACCTAGGATTAAAAGACAATTGACAAGAAAAGGTTAGAACAATTACCATTACCTTGATCTACCTTCATTTTATAAGTGAACTAATGTAAGAACAGCTAGTTTCAGTCAACAGCTAGTAGACAATTCATAGATTAATCCTTCTATAAATCATAAGCTCCAGATATTACAAAAACATTGGGCTAGAAGTGGGCCTTCAATAGCAGCTCAGCCACTATGCAGGAATATTTAAAATTAGATCATGTTTTCAGGTCAATTTTTTACCCAGCTGTTGGGTAAGTGGCTTTGTTGTTGTTTCTACTAAAAATAGCAAAAAACTAGAGTTTATTGTAATTCATCTCATTTCCCATCACAGTACTACACAAAAAAACAAAATTTAGTAAATAAAACTGAGGGGGCAAGTTAGTTCCTCAGTTTCTATTACCTTAAGTTTATATATAAAAAACTAGACGTTTTTCCATAAGTTATCTTTAGCTCTTCAAATGTTGCCAAAACAAAGAATTCAGTTTCCATATATATAGAAGAAACCTATATGGCAGTGTCCAATATAAATACTATGAAATGAACAAAAGCCATTTTAAAAAGCAAACTACATTTTGCTATTCATGATTCAAACATCCCTTGCTGAGAATAAGAAGTTTCTGCTGTAATGATGACTTTTGGTTTTTAAAGTCAAGTATAATTACACTTCACTTTCAAAATACCATGCCACAAGTACTTTACTGCTTACTAGATTTTTTTCTAACATGCTGCTTTTCACAGCCAATAATTTGTTCATGTCCTAGATTTGTTCAGTAAGATTTCATTTACATGATTAGCATTCGTCAGGGGTTTGGCCTTTAGGGCAATATCTCACCTATGCGAAAGGAAGATTCTGCCCCATAAATACCCCTGGTTCTAGATACACCATGGAAATACAGCCCATCTATGATGTAGAAGTAACTAACATTAACACTCAAGTGGCGAAGAACATTAGTCAAAGAATTAACACAGTTATCTACAACTAAACTGGGCTCTATTATCTTGGGAAAATCATTCTCATTGTGAGTTTTCCCTCCCTTCTTCCCCAGTGAAAGACTTTTGATTCTAATCAAGGTGGCAAGAAGCCCAGTCTCTCTTAACTAAGATGTGCCTGAAATCTGACCAAAAAGACGCAAGCAGAGGTTGGGTGAAAATTCTAAAGTTTTCCTAAAAGAAGGCGATGTGCTCTTCTTAAGCCACTCCTTCCACCTTGCTGCCTGAAGGTGACAACAAGCTGGAACTCACATAAGCAACCATCCTGGACAGCAAGGTGACAGCAGAGGATGGCAGAGCGTGAAGACGAAAAAAATTTAGTTTCCAGGACCTGCCATATCAGCTCTGAACTGCTCAACTCCAGACTTCTTTCACATGGAGAGAGAAATTAGCAATGAATTTCCCTGATTTTAGGAAAGTACTATTTGGAACTGATATATAACTAGATCTCTTCCTAATTAATACAGATAATGATGATAAACTGTGTTGTTTTTTTTAAAACATTCTACTTAAGAAAATTAGAAGTTACCAACTCTATCCAATCCCTAAAATACCATTTTGAAATTTGGGCTATGAAATCCAAAAGCAGGTTAGCTAGTTGTCTACATGCTTTCTATAGTGGCAACAAGTTCAAAATATTTTATTACTTATTACTATATTTTTAATTAGCTGTATTATTCAGCTACTGTATTTTATTTGTATCAAAGAATAAATATATTAGAAAAATATATATAAAACCTACATAAATAAGATGGAAAAAAGTGAAAGAAATGAGGGAATATTCAGAAAACAATTAACAGTTAATATTTAATTGCTATAATCTGAATGTGTACATACCATGGGCTGATTTTCATTAAAGGAATTGGGGCACACGTGAAAAATACTGTTAGCAGCAAGAAGGATTTTCGGCCCCAAACATCAGAAAGAGCACCAATAAGAGGGGCACTGAGGAATGACAACAAACCCTAAAAAAAAGTTAAATGAAGAAAATACATATACTATGTATACTGATGAGCCAAAAATAAATCATTTTAAAGAAGAATTTTAAACAAGTATATTTCCTAAAAGAAGTACATCACCAAATTTTAGATAAGAAGCTTATTTCTTGTCTGTATATAACTGAAAATTCCCAAGACTGTCCAGAATCATCTGCAGGGCTTTGGTAGCACATTAAATACTAAATGTTCTAATGAATTTTTGACTACAACTCTACACTAGCAATTCTAGAAGGAATATTAGATGCTTATTTTCTGTTTATAAACCTGTTGATCACAGGGAATCAACAGTAAAGAAAATGTAGAATAATCAAACTTTACCATAACAATATATTTCATATTCGTGTATTTTTTAAATAGTTCTTTTCTCTTCAATATATATGCTTGTTGCTAGTTTACAGAAGTGTTCAGATCTCCATAATGAAAATGCCAACACATAAAACACAGGGGAAGTATGTTATGATGTGGCTTATCATTATTATACATAGTTGTCTATATCTGAGCCAAATCGATTTAAAACAGTTCATTTAAAAAGTGTTAAGCAATCCTCTGAGGTATATACTCCAATTGTAAAAATTAACACTTAGCAGATGATCTAATAGCATAAGGGACTGGCAGAATTACACATATCTAAGTGTACGTGTGCATGTTTGTGTACATGCATATACGTATGTATATACACAGGACTGATCTTACCTTTACTCCTTGAATTAGGCCATTCATCAGAAATGTATGTTTAGGGAAGGTTTCATGTAATACCTAAAAAATAAAAACACAATAAAAAGCTCATGCTACATTTCAGTCCTAGTAAAAGTTAAACTGCCTCTTCATAATACAATCGAATTTTATTTCATATAATTTTTAGGTTTGTATGACACTATGAGTATGAGTAAATACTAATAATACTAAACATTTACATGGCATTTACTATATCACAAGGCATTAAATTGCACATTGTAGCACATTATCTCCTTTAATTCTTCATAACAGCCCTATTGGAAAACTGATACATACAGAGGTTAAATATCTTATCCAACATCACAGTAAGGCAGGAAGTCAAGCTTGAAGGTCCATGCTTTATTCACTATGCTATCCTGCTTCCTACATATAACTGACTTACAACTCCCTTTACAGATAGGTGTATTATCTAAGATAGAAAACTAGGAGAATAAATAGAGAAATTTTAATTGCCAAAAGCAGACCTAGAGATAAAACTGGGCTTCCCAGGTGGCTCAGAAGGTAAATAATCGGCCTGTAATGCAGGAGACCTGGGTTCAATCCCTGGGTCGGGAAGATGCCCTGGAGAAGGAAATGGCAACCCACTCCAGTATTCTTGCCTAGACAATCTCATGGACAAGAGGAGCCTGGTGGGCTACAGTCCATGGGATCACAAAGAGTCAGACATGACTAAGCAACAAAGCACACAAAAATAAAATTAAGAAATATTACTCAAAATCACTAACATGGAAAAAATCACGTTTATGGTATTCATATATTTTGTGATTCTCAACCAAGGGGGATTTTGATCCTCAAAGGACACCTGGCAACGTCAGAGACATTTCTGTCACAACCTGAGGGATGGAGGAGGGTGGCAGTGGAGAGGGAGAGGAAAGGTGTTACCGGCATTTACTGGGTAGAGGTTAGGAAGGCTGCTGAACATCCTACAGTACACAAGTCAGCTCCCCTTGTCCCACCCTCCACGACAAATAATCATGTGGCCCGAAATCTTAGTAGTTTAGAAATACTATTATTTGTTATTTATAGTAAAGACTCATGGATCTAAAGAAGGTGTCTGCAAACTTTTTCTGTGAAGGACCAGAGAGTAAGTATTTTCAGTTTGTTCTAACTCTGCAGGCCACACAGCCTCTGTCATAAACGCTCAACTCAATAAAAGCAGCCACAGACTATATGTAAATGAATAGGCATGGCTGTGTTCCAATCAAACTCTATTTACAAAAAAACAGGCTAGCAGTATTTGCTCTGGCCATAGCTTCCCCAAACCTTTCATAACTCAAATCTGCTTTTCTTCCAGTTACTACTAACAGCCAGTTTTTTTTTAGGGACAAGAAAGGGTTTGGTATTAGAAAGACTGAAAGACATAATGAATACCTACAAGAAACTTTATAATATGCTCAATCCTATTGATAACAATTCACTTTGCCAAGTTATCTTTCATTCTAATCAATCTGGTCTCTTTACTGTTTTTAGAATATTCCTGTGCTTTCCAATATTCATACTTTTATACATGATATGCTGTCCATCTTAAATGGACAGCTCAAACTCATGTTCATTGAGTCACTGATACCATCCAACCATCTCATCTTCTGTCACCCCCTTCTCTTGCCCTCAATTTTTCCCAGCATCAGGGTCTCTTCCAATGAGTCTTCCTCCAAATCTTCCACATTGCTACCGAACTTTCCTATCCAAAACAATCTATTTCTCCTTTAGGACCATATAATAGGCAGTTACAATACTCTCACATACAGCTTTGTAAGGGGTTTCGCCTGTGGCACTAGAGGTAAAGAATCCATCTGCCAACGCAGGAGATACAAGGAGACAAAGGTTGGATTCCTGGGTCAGGAAGATCCCCCGGAGAAGGAAATGGCCACCTACTCCAGTATTCTTGCCTGGAGAATCCCATGGACAGACGAGCCTAGTGGGTTACAGTCCATGAGGTAGCAAAGAGTTGGACACAACTGATCAACTTACACTTCTGTGTTAGTTCGTTCTTATACTTTTTCTCTCAAGGTATTTAATAAATATTTCAATTATATTTCAAACTTATTAAGGATAGAAAGGCACTATACCTACTATATATGCCTTGCATCTAATGTATTTTTCTCTCTATTGGTACCTCAGAGATAGTGCCTTTATATAGTAACTGTTCACTAAACATTCATAATTAACAGGTTAAAAATTCTGCCTTCAAAATGACTTAATATAACATGCAAACTGACTTAACCAATTTAAAAAAATAGAAACTCTCAGCAAAGAATACTAAGACATTTATACAGAAGAGACGCAGGAGGTCTGGAGTCCAGGGTCTTGCTCCTTAACAGATTGTGCATCCAGCAGTTTGAAACATCAAATATTTCTAGAGCCATCAATCCACTGAAAAAGTGAAGCCACTTCTTAGCATTATAGATCCTGCTGTCGTTAATTCTTTTAACCTAAATGTATATTATTTAGTCAACCAACAATCACTATTTGAATACCATTATGGACCAACCAAAAGGAGTTCGTCAAGGCTGTATATTGTCACCCTGTTTATTTAACTTATATGCAGAGTACATCATGAGAAACGCTGGACTGGAAGAAACACAAGCTGGAATCAAGATTGCCAGGAGAAATATCAATAACCTCGGATATGCAGATGACACCACCCTTAGGGCAGAAAGGGAAGAGGAACTCAAAAGCCTCTTGATGAAAGTTAAAGTGGAGAGTGAAAAAGTTGGCTTAAAGCTCAACGTTCAGAAAACGAAGATCATGGCATCCGGTCCCATCACTTCATGGGAAATAGATGGGGAAACAGTGGAAACAGTGTCAGACTTTATTTTTGTGGGCTCCAAAATCACTACAGATGGTGACTGCAGCCATGAAATTAAAAGACGCTTACTCCTTGGAAGGAAAGTTATGACCAACCTAGATAGCGTATTCAAAACCAGAGACGTTACTTTGCCAACAAAGGTCCGTCTAGTCAAGGCTATGGTTTTTCCTGTGGTCATGTATGGATGTGAGAGATGGACTGTGAAGAAGGCTGAGCGCCGAAGAATTGATGCTTTTGAACTGTGGTGTTGGAGAAGACTCTTGAGAGTCCCTTGGACTGCAAGGAGATCCAACCAGTCCATTCTGAAGGAGATCAGCCCTGGGATTTCTTTGGAAGGAATGATGCTGAAGCTGAAACTCCAGTACTTTGGCCACCTCATGCGAAGAGTTGACTCACTGGAAAAGACTCTGATGCTGGGAGGAATTGGGGGCAGGAGGGGAAGGGGACGACAGAGGATGAGATGGCTGGATGGCATCACTGACTCGATGGACGTGAGTCTGAGTGAACTCTGGGAGTTGGTGATGGACAGGGAGGCCTGGCGTGCTGCGATTCATGGGGTCGCAAAGAGTCGGACACGACTGAGCGACTGATCTGATCTGATGAATGAACCAGATAGTCATAACCTCTTAAAGTGTTAAGATTACAGTTCTTAAAAGTATTTGTCAGTATAAAATTCTCCTATGTAATTAACATAAATCCCCTTCATGGAGACTTCACCATCCTCTCCTGCAGAGGCTCGCCACATAGAACACAGCTTTTGTTCTTTGACTGTATTCTGTGTTCTTCGACTGTATTCTAGAACAACACTCTATAAGCTCTATGAGCTTCAAACTCAAAGATAACTGCAAACACATGAAAATATTTTTTTAATTCTTTTAACTTCACCTTACTTTTTAAAACAAAGGCTATTATAAATCCAAAACCAAATATTTATTATAACTAATACATCTTAAGTTTGGTTATTTGTTAAATGAGTTAATTCAAAGAGTATCTTTGAAAACTGAAATACTTAAGCTCTGTAATTTTTGAGAGTTCTGTATGGGAAGAGAGATGAACATAAAATACAAATAAACTCATTTGTATCTTCACTCTCATCTTCCCTTTTTAGATGTACATTAAGAGCTATTCCAGCAGGCACCATGTAGGATCAGTTTCAAAACTCATGAGGCAGAGTAAAATGTTTAAAGGCTAACAGATTTTTGGAAAAAAGAACAAAGTGCTAAAGCTTGGTGCCTTCTACCCCAGAACTCACTTCTCCCCACACCCCAACACTGGGGAGTGTAGAAGTCCAGAACAGAGAAAAGAGGACTGCTAATAAAGTCAACAGCAAAAAATTGCAAAGAAAGTCTCAAAATGAGCAAAATCTTTTTTAAAAGCCCACACTGAATTACTATATTGGTTCTTAATTAGTGATGTATACTAGATATATGAGAATCACTTCTAAAAAATACATATGCCTGAGCCTACCCCTGGTCATGAGTAGCAAGCCCAGGAGACGGTGAAGGACAGGGAAGCCTGGCATGCTGCAGTCCATGGGGTCTTGACTGAGCGACTGAACAACAACAACATTGTAAAAGCTGAAATCTTTACCTCCAGTTGGCCAATCTGTCTCACTGGGGCTGGTAAAGCACAACCTGAAGCTAAAATTGCCTAACTGAAGGGTGCCTGGAGGGATAAACAGGACTTCAGGAGAACTTTCCTGTCCTGACATGTTTATATATTGCTTAAGGGTTACAACAGGCACACATTACTGATTATTAAAAAAGTAACATATAGGTAATTCCCTGGCGGTCTATTGGTTGGAATTCTGCGTTTTCCATTGCAGGGAGCACAGGTTCAATCCCTGGTGGGGGAATTAGGATCCCTCAAGCTGCGTGGCACAGCAAAAAAAAAAAAAGTACATACATACATTGATATAATATATAGAGGTTTGTGTATATATAGATTTCTTGTGTACAATTTCTTCAGCGATATTTCAAAGATTCTTGCAGTTCCAAGGCCCAAAGGCCAAAACACCAGGAAGAATTCAATACCTGGTGTTTAACAATCTCTGCCAATTTACAAACATCTAATCTCTACAACTCAATCTCTGGTTTGCCTAAATCTCTTCAGCCAAGGTTTACCCCATCAAACAACTAAAAAACAAAGAGCATAAAAACTTCCAATTTAAAAAATGTATGTACGTTAAAGATGAAAGAAGAATTAGAAAGATAAAACTCTGACCTTAACAGTCAATAATATTTGAAACTTATTTTTTCTGAGAGAATGCTTGATTTGAAAAAATAAAGTAAAAAATTGAAAAAGGTAAAGAATTATGACTATGATAATATGGACAACTGTCCCACGTAACCACAACTCATCATTTCACCATCTTAAAAAATTCAAGTACGAAAAACAAATGAGAATTAACAGTAACTATTACAATACTGATGGGGGGGAGAAGAGCAGTAATTCTGAGAAGTATATTTATGCTGGCAAAGGAAAAATAATTCATTAAGTCTCAAAACAGCACTTTTCATTTTCCTGACTAGAATTCAAAAAAGTGAAAGAAAGAGAAAGCAACAGGAAAATCAAAATCAAAGGTACTTTCCATGTTTTAATTAACAAAAACAGTTAAGAATATACTAAGCACAGTTTTCCCACAGCTATGAAAAAACGTGTAAGTTATTTATATTAAATAACTGGACTTCTTCCTTGTTCTTAAAGAAGACAATCTCTTTCTAATTAGAAAAGAAATGATATCAAAATTAGACAAAAAGTTGAGATATTGAAAAAAATATAAACCAGAAATGAATTTAAAAAACAGCTACACAAATTATGGGATCATCACAAAAAACTTTTTCGATGGCTTGCATAGTTTAGTCAATATTTAAATCTCTCTACTTAGTTAGTGGTTGGGCTGCCAATAACCTCAGCTACCTAAAACATGGGTTTTAGGTAGAACACTTACTGCCAGTGTTCTCTAAGACTGAGAACTGGAACACAACAAGCTGCTTAACTCTTGTAATCCTTAATTTCCTCATTTGTACTACTGAAACCAAGCAGGACAGTGTACAGGCTCCTGGACCTGGGGAGCCTTTCTGCTCAGTCTTCATGACCTTTCCTGAGTTCCATGGGGTGAATTCAAACAGTTGCCAATCCAGGAAGGGAAGGGATGCAGAGTTAAGGGACCAAAAACCAGAAAACAATAGTAAGCCTTGGAGCAGGGTTCTGGTTCCAAATCAGTAATAATATCTTTAAGCTCTTTTATAGACACACAAATTAATATCTTTAAGCTCTTTTATAGATTTGAAGTGAAGTGAAGTCACTCAGTGTGTCTGACTCTTTGCAATGGCATGGACTGTAGCCTACCAGGCTCCTCCGTCCATGGGATTTTCCAGGCAAGAATACTGGAGTGGGTTGCCATTTTCTTCTCCAGATCTTCCTGACCCAGGGATTGAACCCAGGTGTCCTTCATTGTAGGCAGATGCTTTACTGTCTGAGCCACCAGGGAAGTCATTTTATAGATTTAAAACCCAACAAATGGAAGATGTCAGCATTCTCCACAGCACAGACCACCTGAGGCCAGACAAAAGGAACCCGATAAACTCATCAAGAAACTTACCCTGGATGAGATTAAAGGAGTACAGGTCCTAATGTTATCAGCAACCCCACCCTTGAGTGAAAGTGAAAGTGAAAGTGAAGTTGCTCAGTCCTGTCCAACTCTTTGCGACCCCATGAACTGTATGTAGCCTACCAGACTCCTCCATCCATGGGATTCTCCAGGCAAGAGTATTGGAGTGGGTTGCCATTTCCTTCTCCAGGGGAATCTTCCCGACCCAACGATTGACCCGGGTCTCCCACCTTCCAGGCAGACGCTTTAACCGCTGAAGAACTGTACCAAAAAGAAGAACTGTACCAAAAATATCTTCACAACCCAGATAATCATGATGATGTGATCACTGACCTAGAACCAGACATCCTGGAATGTGAAGTCAAGTGGGCCTTAGAAAGCATCACTACAAACAAAGCTAGTGGAGGTGATGGAATTCCAGTTGAGCTATTTCAAATCCTGAAAGATGATGCTGTGAAAGTGCTGAACTCAATATGCCAGCAAATTTGGAAAACTCAACAGTGCTGGAAAAGGTCAGTTTTCATTCCAATCCCAAAGAAAGGCAATGCCAAAGAATGCTCAAACTACCACACAATTGTACTCATCTCACATGCTAGTAAAGTAATGCTCAAAATTCTCCAAGCCAGGCATCAGTAATACATGAACCGTGAACTTCCTGATGTTGAAGCTGGTTTTAGAAAAGGCAGAGGAACCAGAGATAAAATTGCCAACATCAGCTGGATCATGGAAAAAGCAAGAGAGTTCCAGAAAAACATCTATTTCTGCTTTATTGACTATGCCAAAGCCTTTGACTGTGTGGATCACAAGAAACTGTGGAAAATTCTGAAAGAGATAGGAATACCAGATCACCTGACCTGCCTCTTGAGAAATCTGTATGCAGGTCAGGAAGCAACAGTTAGAACTGGGCATGGAACAACAGACTGGTTCCAAATAGGACAAGGAGTACGTCAAGGCTGTATATTGTCACCCTGCTTATTTAACTTATATGCAGAGTACATCATGAGAAACGCTGGGCTGGAAGAAGCACAAGCTGGAATCAAGATTGCCGGGAGAAATATCAATAACCTCAGATATGCAGATGACACCACCCTTAGGCCAGAAAGTGAAGAGGAACTCAAAAGCCTCTTGATGAAAGTGAAAGTGGAGAGTGAAAAAGTTGGCTTAAAGCTCAACATTCAGAAAACGAAGATCATGGCATCTGGTTCCATCACTTCATGGCAAATAGATGGGGAAACAGTGCAAACAGTGTCAGACTTTATTTTGGGGGGCTCCAAAATCACTACAGATGGTGACTGCAGCCATGAAATTAAAAGACGCTTACTCCTTGGAAGGAAAGTTATGACCAACCTAGATAGCGTATTCAAAAGCAGAGACATTACTTTGCCAACAAAGGTCCGTCTAGTCAAGGCTATGGTTTTTCCTGTGGTCATGTATGGATGTGAGAGATGGACTGTGAAGAAGACTGAGCGCCGAAGAATTGATGCTTTTGAACTGTGGTGTTGGAGAAGACTCTTGAGAGTCCCTTGGACTGCAAGGAGATCCAACCAGTCCATTCTGAAGGAGATCAGCCCTGGGATTTCTTTGGAAGGAATGATGCTAAAGCTGAAACTCCAGTACTTTGGCCACCTCATGCGAAGAGTTGACTCATTGGAAAAGACTCTGATGCTGGGAGGGATTGGGGGCAAGAGGAGAAGGGGACGACAGAGGATGAGATGGCTGGATGGCATCACTGACTCGATGGACGTGAGTCTGAGTGAACTCTGGGAGCTGGTGAGGGACAGGGAGGCCTGGCGTGCTGCGATTCATGGGGTCGCAAAAAGTCGGAAATGACTGAGAGACTGAACTGAACTGAGGTGAGTGATCACACCATCATGGTTATCTGGGTCATTAAGATCTTTTTTGTATAGTTTTTCTGTGAATTCTTGCCACCTCTTCTTAATACCTTCTGCTTCTGTTAGGTCCATACTGTTTCTGTCCTTTATTGTTCCCATCTCTGCGTGAAATTTCTTCCCTTGGTATCTCTAATTTTCTTGAAGAGATCTCTAGTCTTTCCCATTCTATTGTTTTCCTCTATTTCTTTGCATTGGTCACTGATGAAGGCTTTATCTTTCCTTGCTATTCTTTGGAACTCAGCACTCAGATGGTTATATCCTTCCTTTTCACCTTTGCCTTTCGCTTCTCTTCTTTTGACAGCTATTTGTAAGGCCTCCTTAGACAACCATTTTGCCTTTTTGCATTTCTTTTTCTTGGGGATGGTCTTGATCACTGCCTCTTGTACAATTTCAGAAACCTCCATCCATAGCTCTTCAGGCAGTCTGCCTATCAGATCTAATCCATTGAATCTGTTTCTCACTTACATGGTATAATTGTAAGGGATTTGATTTAGGTCATACCTGAATGGTCTAGTGGTTTTCCCTATTTTCTTCAATCTAAGTCTGAATTTTGCAATAAGAAGGTTCATGATCTGAGCTACAGGCAGCTCCTGGTCTTGTTTTTGCTGACTGTGTAGAGCTTCGCCATCTTCAGCTGCAAAGAAATCCTTTAAGGATTAATAATAAAAATGTATTTATAGTGCTTAAGACTGTGCCTGGACTCATCATAATATAAATATATACAAACTGTTTGCTATTACAAAGCTCAAGTCCTTTAAACTAAACACCAGCCAGAGAGACTGATGTGCTAAATTGGTAGATTATAAATAAGCACACTGTAATATTAGAAAGCTAATATAGTACAGTGGATGAGAATCTAATTGCCAGTGCAGGGGATATGGGTTCGATCTGTAGCCTGGGAAGATTCCACAGTCTGTGGAGCAACCAAGCCTGTGTGCCATAACTACAATCCCTTGCTCTAGAGCCCTCGAACCACAACTACTTAAGTCTGTGTATCTAGAGCCTGCACTCCGCAGCAAGAGAAGCCACCAAAATGGGAAGCCCAGGCACCACAACCAAGAGTAGCCCCTGCTCGCCACAAACAGAGAAAGCCCACACATAGGAACAAAGACCCAGTGCAACCAAACAAACAAACATTTAAACACTGTGAGAGAACAGTTATTATAGCACCCCAGTAGCACTTGACATCAGGTTATTACAGTATAATGTACATACAAATGTCATAATGAACCTGCATCATATGATTAAGCTTCAAATCAGTGCTCATGGATTATGACAGCAGGAAATGTGTAAATTATTTGAAAAATTCCCATCAGAAATTATTAAATTAAAAAAAAGTCAGACATTTAAATGTCACATATCAATGAGTTTGAAAATTCATTTATGTAAAACTGATCGCCCATTACAGGTAAATGAGTTGTTTCCTTTTTAAAAAAGAAAGGATTTCAAAACATAATCAAATCAGAATTCCTAAAATTATATGTCAGGGAACTGTCATTCATTCAGGGAACTGCCATAACTTGCAAAGCATGGTTTATTACAAAAGGAATTATATTTATTTGAGATTTCATTTTCTTTTGAAACTTGTTTTAGCAGTATTTATAAATATGCCTTGTATATTCAAAGTAACTGTTAGACATCAGTGTTTTATGTAGATACAGTAATGATTATATAACCATATAATAAACATGTCAAGAAATATGGAACATAAATTTTCTTAGACTAGTTTAAACTATCCTTATATGATCATTCAATTTATTTATAATAAACTTTTTATAAAAGTCTTTTTTGGTTATCTACACACAAGTTCTTGAAAATATAAGAAAGTATCTCTTTAAAGTTATCTTAAAAATCTGTTCTTCTGGGATTTGGCAAGCTGTGATTACACTTTTCAAGATGTTACAGAGTTCTACTGTAACTACTTCTTCCTTCATTCCATTCCTCTCCTCTATACTGATAGGAGAAAACTAGCTATTACCTAAGATGTTCAATCTTACAGAGAAGTTTTTTCTACGATTCTAAACCTGGGAATATTTGAGCAAAATCAGCTTAGGGATATAGAAAGAATGACCTTCCTAGATGGCCACCTCTAGATACTTGGCCTAAACTAAAAGAAACTTATATTTTGAAAATGTAACTAGAGATATGAATCTCAAAATGATAATGCTGAGTGATTCAGGGCTAAACATCATTTTTCCTAAGCCTGTATAAGAATCATTTCCACTCTACACAGAGTGGGGACTGAGCCCCCGCTTAAATTTGTCCAGTATTCATCAGACGAATCACACCCACCTAAGCCCTATGAAAAAGGGAGAAGTGAAAGCTGGAAAAGACAACTAAAGCAGTAAAATACAGTACACTAAAGGGCTGACGACACTGGGGGGAGAATTAACCTCGGAAAGGTAAAAAAGCCATTCCCCACCCACCAAATTGAAGAAAAAAGATTTTAAAGTCAGTGAAAAATAAGTTAAAGGATTACTTACCACCAAGGTGGGTGCTGTCAATAATCCCCAAGCGAAAAACTCCAAAAAGATGACGATAACTGCATGATAAACACTAGGAGAACCTATTCCTTGAGGCTACAAAAACAAGAGTTTGAAAAGTTAACAGTGTACTCCAGAATTACCAACAGTAGACAAACAGTCGACAAATATCCATGGAGAACATACATGCAATAGGTACTCTGCCAAACATCAGGACGTTCACTATCCCTGTCCTCAAGATGATGGAGGCAGACAAAGAAACAAATAAATACATTATTTAAACACCATGTGCAATGGGAACAGAAGTTCAGGGTGGGGATGGGAATGTCAGAACATTCCAGGAGGAAGGCTGAAAGGATGGAAAGGAGGTAGGTGAGGAGTAGGAGTGGGCAGGAGGAGAGCAGCAGTCAAGGAAGCTTTTTGTGCAATGGTGGTAATGCCTGAGAGCGGGAATCACAGGACTCTACTGTTCAGTACACCCAGAGCATGGGCTGCGTACTCAGAGTACTGAGAGACCAGCTAGAGGCACACAGGGCTAACTTCCAGGCTAAGGAGTCTGCTCAATTCTGAAGGCAATGGGGAGCCACTAAAAGATGTTAAGTAAGGCTCATGATCAGATCAAAGTTTTCAGAAAATATCATCCTGGCAAGGTGTAACAGATAGATTAAAAGGGGGCAAAACTAAGGAAAGTTATGAGACTACTGCACTGATTCCAAAACATAAATGAATTATGTTGCAAGAATCATAACAGATACCAACATGATTCAAAAGCAGAAAAGTTCTGAGCAGTATGTGAGAGATCTTGGGTTTGATACACCCAAGAAAGACAATACAAAATCAGCTTTACACTTCAGTTCAGTTCAGTTGCTCAGTCATGTCCAACTCTTCGACTCCATGGACTGCAGCACACCAGGCTTCCCTGTGCATCACAAACTCCTGGAGCTTGCTCAAACTCATGTCCATCGAGTTCGTGATGCCACCCAACCATCTCATCCTGTCTCCCCTTCTTTTCCTGCCTTCAATCTTTCCCAGCATCACGGTCTTTTCCAATGGGTCAGTTCTTTGCATCAGATGCCTAAAGTATTGGAGCTTCAGCTTTAGCATCAGTCCTTCCAATGAATATTCAGGACTGATTCCCTTTAGGATGGAGTGGTTGCATCTCCTGGCAGTCCAAGGGACTCTTCTCCAACACCATAGTTCAAAAGCATCAATTCTTCAGTGCTCAGCTTTCTTAATGGTCCGACTCTCACATCCATACATGACTACTGGATAAATCAGAGCTCTGACTACATGGACCTTTGTTGGCAAAGTAATGTCTCCGCTTTTTAATACGCTATCTAGATGGTCATAGCTTTTCTTCCAAGGAGCAAGTGTCTTTAAGTTCATGGCTGCAGTCATCATCTGCAGTGATTTTGGAGCCCAAGAAAATAAGTCTGTCACTGTTTCCATTCTTTCCGTATCTATTTGCCATGAAGTGATGGGACCATATGCCATGATCTTAGCTTTTTGAATGTTGAGTTTCAGTACAGCTTTTTCATTCTCTTCCTTCACTTTCATCAAGAGGCTCTTTCGTTCCTCTTCACTTTCTGCCATAAGGGTGGTGTCATCTGCGTATCTGAGGTTATTGTTTTTTCTCCCGGCAATCTTGATTCCAGCTTTTGCTTTATCCAGTTCAGCATTTCGCATGATGCACTCTGCATATAAGTTAAACAAGTAGGTTGACAGTATACAGCCTTGATGTGCTCCTTTCCCAATTTGGAACCAGTCCGCTGTTCCATGTCCAGTTCTAACTGTTGCTTCCTGACCTGCATAGATTTCTCAGGAGGCTTGTAAGGTGGTCTGGTACTCCCATCTCTTTCAGAATTTTCCACAGTTTGTTGTGATCCACATAGTCAAAGGCTTTGGCGTAGTCAATAAAGCAGAAGTAGATGTTTTCCTGGAACTCTCTTGCTTTTTCAATGATCCAATGGATGTTGGCAATTTGATCTCTGGTTTCTCTGTCTTTTCTAAATCCAGTTTGAACATCTGAAGTCCTCAGTTCACATACTGTTGAAGCCTGGATTGGAGAATTTTGAGCATTATTTTGCTAGTGTGTGAGATGAGTGCAATTGTGCAGTAGTTTGAACATTCTTTGGCATTGCCTTTCTTTAGGATTGGAATGAAAACTGACCTTTTCCAGTCCTGTGGCCACTGCTGAGTTTTCCAAATTTGCTGGCATATTGAACGCAGCACTTTCACAGCATCATCTTATAGGATTTGAAATAAATCAGTTGGAATTCCAGCACCCCCACTAACTTTCTTCCTAGTGATGCTTCCTAAGGCCCACTTGACTTCGCACTCCAGGATGTCTGGCTCTAGGTGAGTGATCACACCATCATGGTTATCTGGGTTATTAAGATCTTTTTAATATAGTTTTTCTGTGTATTCTTGCCACCTCTTCTTATTATCTTCTGCTTCTGTTATGTCCATACAGTTTCTGTCCTTTATTGTGTCCATCTTTGCATGAAACATTCCCTTGATATCTCTAATTTTCTTGAAGAAATCTCTAGTCTTTCCCATTCTATTGTTTTCCTCTACTTCTTTGCACTGATCACTGATGAAGGCTTTCTTCTCTCTCCTTGTTATTCTTTGGAGTTCTGCATTCAGATGAGTGTATCTTTCCTTTTCTCCTTTGCCTTTTGCTTCTGCTAGCAGTATTTTACACTGCGGCTTAGAGGTATCTTAAGGATTACTTCAGGGCTTCCCTAGGGGCTCAGTGGTAAAGAATCTGCCTGTCAATGCAGAAGAAAACAGTTTGATCCCTGATCTGTGAAGATCCCACATGCTGTGAAGCAGCTAAGCCCATGTATCTCAAATACTGAGTGTGTTCTCTGGAGCCCAGGAGCAACAACTGCTGAAGCCTGCATGCCCTAAAGCCCATGCTCCACAACAAGAAAAGCTACTGCAATGAGAACCTGTCAACTGCAACTAGAGAGTAGCCCCCTCGTGTAGCAACTAGAGAAAAGCCTGCACAGCAACTAAGACTCAGCACAGCCAAAAATAAGTAAATAAAATTATATTAAAAAAATTACTTCAATTGTTGGATTTTGTATTTCTAAAGACAATATTAAATTGATAGAAATGCAAATGACCTGTAACATTAACTCGGTCTCCACTGACAAGTTTGTGTAACAGAAAAACAAGTTTAATCAATACATATAACAATATCATATGTAAGTTTTAAAAATATATTTGTTAGAGGAAACACTGACTGACACCAGCCACCCTGGCCAGGCAAGATAGCAGTCACCTGCATGAGTTGTCTTAACAAAGAGGTCCTGGTAAGGAATGCAAACTAACAAGTTATCACCAATCAAAAGAATTTGCAAGAAGTCAAAAGAAGAACGGAGACACCAGCCCCTGATTCCTACCAACCTGAGAGTCCTTCTCACTAGAATCCACCTTGGCTGAGCGATGCATGACCACCAGGAAGGACCCTGAGTCAGAATGGCTGGCCAGAGATGACCCGAAAACAAACCCCATCACCATAACAACCCAAGACCGAAAGCCAGGTGGCAAAGCAATTTTCTTGGGTTCTCGGACCCTGCTGGTCTCTGCCTAGGCACCCCTTCCCAATAAAATCTCTTACTTTGTCACCACGTGTGTCTCCTCAGACAATTCATTTCCAGTGTTAGACAAGAACATACACTCTTGGACCCTAGAAGGGGTCCCTCTTCCTGCAACATATTCAACATATTCAGTCTTATGTGCAAAATATTAACACTGTTTGGATTTCTCTGTACACTGTACTCTGTACTCTGGTTTGGATTTCTCTGTACTCTGTACTCAAATGGTGCTACATCATTTGAAAAAAGTAGACGTCTCTCCCAACCTGCAGAATTTAGGTACCTGGAAACTCCCTTAGTAGAACCTGCAGCTGAGGAATTAGATTCAACAGAGGTGGGGTGGGAGTTGGGAGACATAAGTGCTGAAGGACCATGACGAGGAATGAGTTTATACAAGACTCATTCAACAAACACAGAGTACCAGAGATGCTAGAAGTAAAACACACTCCTTGATCTCAAGGAGTTCAGTCTAGAGAGGAAGAAGTCTCATTATAATCACCTGCTTATACAAAACTGCAATAAAAGCGATGTTAATTCATACAAGTTAGGAACCAAGAAAAGGTTATTGCAAGACAATGAAGTAGTGTGGACAATTACATTAGAGGAAAAAATGCAGATGAAGTAAACAACAGCCATGGCAGTTAAAGGTAAAGGGAAGACAGAAGAGACCGCTCTATCCTTTGTTAAGGAGGTTCTTGTCTTCACTCTAGAGATACAGGAAAACCACTTAAGGGTATTTAAGCAAGAGAATTGTGTGATGAGACTGGCATTTTTCAACACAACATGGTGATTTTTTTTCTAAAGGATGTAACTGAACAGCAAACTGCATGCAGAAGCAAGCTATTTGAGTCAGTTCACACAAGAGATGATGAAGGCATGAAATAGGGGTGAGGCATGGACGCTGGAGGGGAGGAAATGGATATGAGAATTCAGGATTTGAAACTGAGAGAATCTGACAAATGTGAGAGGGAGAGTCAAGACGACTTGTTTTTAGCTTGGTTGTCTACTAGTGGAGGCTGGTAGCTTCCTAGCTTGTCTTCCCCAGAAGGCTCAAAATTACTTCAGATTCTATATAAGAGATAGCCCTTGTACTTAAAACATTTCTATTGTCCTTTGAGGGCTGATTAAAACAATTAGTCATTAGCAAATATGACGTTTGAAACCACCAGAGTAGGTGAGACAAAGTGTGAAATGACAGGTGGACTAGCTTAGTCAAGAATCACCAAGTACAGTGGTTAGGGGCATTAGGCCTCATACAGTCAGAAACCCATGTGTAAATTTACAGCCAGCCCTCTGTATCCAGGCTCTCCCATCTGCAGATTCAACCAATTGCAGACCATGTAGTATGTATTTATTAAAAAAAGTCCATATATAAGTGAACCCACACAGTTCAAACCCACATTCATGGGTCTACTGTATAGCGCAGAGGAAAAGGAACTCATTAAAATAAAGAAGGAGCCATGAAAGAACTATCAGGAGAATCAAGAGAATTCAGTGTCACAGGTGACAAAGGAGCAGTTTTAGAGAGGAAAGAATAATGCCCAGTACCAAACACAGCAAGGATAGTAAGACAAGGTTAGGAAAAAACTCCGTAGGATTTCATAAGCTCCAAACTAGTTTTGTTCATCACATATATTCAATACCTATTAGAATACATAGAACTTCTGAGGGCCTTTAACACACTAATGCATATTATGAATCTCCAGAAAGCTACAGTATGCACTGTTTTCCAAATGTGACCATGAAATCCTTCTGTCATATAAAAGACGTATCTCAAGAACACCTGAGTTTCTTAGAAAACTGGGAAATGATAATAAAAAGTAAGATGATAATTACATGACAATGTGTATAAATACACACATGGACCCAAAAGCCTAGAAGAAAATAAGTGTGTTAAAAGTGGCTGCTTCAAGTGAAGCATACTTAATCACTCAAGGACAGTGCTGGGAAAACTTATCAGACAAATAAGACAGAGGTAGTGGGGATGGAGTGAACTGTATAGATACAAAAAATATTTGAGAAAGTATAAGGACTCAGTTTGGGGATGACTAGATGTAGCAGAAGAGGGTAGAGAAGATCAAAGATGAAAGATTTCAGTTTCTGCCTGGTCAGCTGGACAGTGAGGAGAGGGGAAAGAATAAAACATTA
This sequence comes from Bos mutus, assembly GCF_027580195.1. Taxonomy (NCBI): domain Eukaryota; kingdom Metazoa; phylum Chordata; class Mammalia; order Artiodactyla; family Bovidae; genus Bos; species Bos mutus. The sequence continues at coordinate 41,721,887 of NC_091619.1, forward strand.
ATTCGTTTTAGGCATATTGATTTCAGAAAAAACATGGACAGAATTCAGTTCAGTTCAGTACAGTCGCTCAGTCATGTCCGACTCTTTGCGACCCCATGAATCGCAGCACACCGGGCCTCCCTGTCCATCACCAACTCCCAGAGTTCACTCAGACTCACGTCCATCGAGTCAGTGATGCCATCCAGCCATCTCATCCTCTGTCATCCCCTTCTCCTCCTGCCCCCAATCCCTCCCAGCATCAGAGTCTTTTCCAATGAGTCAACTCTTCGCATGAGGTGGCCAAAGTACTGGAGTTTCAGCTTCAGCATCATTCCTTCCAAAAAATCCCAGGGCTGATCTCCTTCAGAATGGACTGGTTGGATCTCCTTGCAGTCCAAGGGACTCTCAAGAGTCTTCTCCAACACCACAGTTCAAAAGCATCAATTCTTCGGTGCTCAGCCTTCTTCACAGTCCAACTCTCACATCCATACATGATCACAGGAAAAACCATAGCCTTGACTAGACGGACCTTTGTTGGCAAAGTAATGTCTCTGCTTTTGAATATGCTATCTAGGTTGGTCATAACTTTCCTTCCAAGGAGTAAGCGTCTTTTAATTTCATGGCTGCAGTCACCATCTGCAGTGATTTTGGAGCCCCAAAAAATAAAGTCTGACACTGTTTCCACTGTTTCCCCATCTATTTCCCATGAAGTGATGGGACCGGATGCCATGATCTTCGTTTTCTGAATGTTGAGCTTTAAGACAACTTTTTCACTCTCCGCTTTGACTTTCATCAAGAGGCTTTTTGGGTCCTCTTCACTTTCTGCCATAAAGGTGGTGTCATCTGCATATCTGAGGTTACTGATATTTCTCCCAGCAATCTTGATTCCAGCTTGTGCTTCTTCCAGCCCAGCGTTTCTCATGATGTACTATGCATAGAAGTTAAATAAGCAGGGTGACAATATACAGCCTTGACGTACTCCTTTTCCTATTTGGAACCAGTCTGTTGTTCCATGTCCAGTTCTAACTGTTGCTTCCTGACCTGCATACAGATTTCTCAAGAGGCAGGTCAGGTGGTCTGGTATTCCCATCTCTTTCAGAATTTTCCACAATTTATTGTGATCCACAGAAGCGCGGGCAGCTGCGACCGGTGCACTAAGTACAGCAGAGAGGAGCTACCCCACGTCCTAGATCAGGGGCAGAAGCCGCGAGGACCCCATGCCCGAAGGGCGGCGGCCAAGAGGAGTTACCACACGTCAGAGGTCAGGGGCAGCGGCGAGACTGCCAGGCTGCGACCGCACAGGAACTACCGAGAAGAGCTACCGCGCGTCTGAGGCCAGGGGCGGCGGCCGGGAGGAGCTACCCCACGCCCGAGGCCGGAGCAGCAGCCTAGAGGACCAACCCCATGTCTAAGGAGCGGTGGCTGCGCAGGTGCAGGAGGGCCTAGAGGAGCTATCCCACGTTGAAGGTCAGGAAGGGCGGCAGTGAGGAGATACCCCTCGTCCAAGGTAAGGAGCAGCGGCTGCACTTTGCTGGAGCAGCCACAAAGAGATACCCCATGCCCAAGGTAAGAGAAACCCAAGTAAGACAGTAGGTGTTGCAAGAGGTCATCAGAGGGCAGACACACTGAAACCATACTCACAGAAAACTAGTCAATCTAATCACACTAGGACCACAGCCTTGTCTAACTCAATGAAAGGAAGCCATGACTGTGGGGCAACCCAAGACCGGCGGGTCATGGTGGAGAGATCTGACAGAATGTGGTCTACTGGAGAAGGGAATGGCAAACTACTTCAGTATTCTTGCCTTGAGAACCCCATGAACAGTATGAAAAGGCAAAATGATAGGATACTGAAAGAGGAACTCCCCAGGTCAGTAGGTGCCCAATATGCTACCGGAGATCAGTGGAGAAATAACTCCAGAAAGAATGAAGGGATGGAGCCAAAGCAAAAACAATACCCAGCTGTGGATGTGACTGGTGATAGAAGCAAGGTCCAATGCTATAAAGAGCAATATTGCATAGGAACCTGGAATGTCAGGTCCATGAATCAAGGCAAATTGGAAGTGGTCAAACAAGAGATGGCAAGAGTGAATGTCAACATTCTAGGAATCAGCGAACTCAAATGGACTGGAATGGGTGAATTTAACTCAAATGACCATTGTATCTACTACTGCGGGCAGGAATCCCTCAGAAGAAAAGGAGTAGCCATCATGGTCAACAAGAGTCTGTAATGCAGTACTTGGATGCAATCTCAAAAACGACAGAATGATCTCTGTTCGTTTCCAAGGCAAACTATTCAATATCACAGTAATCCAAGTCTATGCCCCAACCAGTAACGCTGAAGAAGCTGAAGTTGAACGGTTCTGTGAAGACCTACAAGACCTTTTAGAACTAACCCCAAAAAAGATGTCCTTTTCATTATAGGGGACTGGAATGCAAAAGTAGGAATTCAAGAAATACCTGGAGTAACAGGCAAATTTGGCCTTGGAATATGGAATGAAGCAGGGCAAAGACTAATAGAGTTTTGCCAAGAAAATGCACTGGTCATAGCAAACACCCTCTTCCAACAACACAAGAGAAGACTCTACACACGGACATCACCAGATGGTCAACACCGAAATCAGACTGACTATATTCTTTGCAGCCAAAGATGGAGAAGCTCTATACAGTCAACAAAAACAAGACCGAGAGCTGACTGTGGCTCAGATCATGAACTCCTTATTGCCAAATTCAGACTTAAATTGAACAAAGTGGAGAAAACCACTAGACCATTCAGGTATGACCTAAATCAAATCCCTTACAATTATACAGTAGAAGTGAGAAATAGATTTAAGGGCCTAGATCTGATAGATAGATTGCCTGATTAACTATGGTATGAGGTTTGTGACACTGTACAGGAGACAGGGATCAAGACCATCCCCATGGAAAAGAAATGCAAAAAAGCAAAACGGTTGTCTGGGGAAGCCTTACAAAGGCTATGAAAAGAAGAGAAGCGAAAAGCAAAGGAGAAAAGGAAAGATATAAGCATCTGAATGCAGAGTTCCAAAGAATAGCAAGAAGAGATAAGAAAGCCTTCTTCAGTGATCAATGCAAAGAAATAGAGGAAAACAACAGAATGGGAAAGCCTAGAGATCTCTTCAAGAAAATTAGAGATACCAAGGGAACATTTCACGCAAAGATGGGCTCGATAAAGGACAGAAATGGTACAGACCTAACAGAAGCAGAAGATATTAAGAAGAGGTGGCAGGAATACACAGAAGAACTGTACCAAAAAGATCTTCACGACCCAGATAATCACGATGGTGTGATCACTGATCTAGAGCCAGACATCCTGGAATGTGAAGTCAAGTGGGCCTTAGAAAGCATCACTATGAACAAAGCTAGTGGAGGTGATGGAATTCCAGTTGAGCTATTTCAAATCCTGAAAGATGATGCTGTAAAAGTGCTGCGTTCAATATGCCAGCAAATTTGGAAAACTCAGCAGTGGTCACAGGACTGGAAAAGGTCAGTGTTCATTCCAATCCCAAAGAAAGGTAATGCCAAAGAATGCTCAAACTACCACACAATTGCACTCATCTCACACGCTAGTAAAGTAATACCCAAAATTCTCCAAGCCAGGCTTCAGCAATATGTGAACCGTGAACTTCCAGATGTTCAAGCTGGTTTTAGAAAAGGCAGAGGAACCAGAGATCAAATTACCAACATATGCTGGATCATGGGAAAAGCAAGAGAGTTCCAGAAAAACATCTATTTCTGCTTTATTGACTACGCCCAAGCCTTTGACTATATGGATCACAATAAACTGTGGACAGCATTGCTGCTACTGCTGCTGCTAAGCCGCTTCAGTCGTGTCCGACTCTGTGAGACCCCATGGACTGCAGCCTACCAGGCTCCCCAGTCCCTGGGATTCTCCAGGCAAGAACACTGGAGTGGGTTGCCCTTTCCTTCTCCAAGGCATGAAAGTGGAAAGTGAAAGTGAAGTCGCTCAGTCGTGTCCGACTCTTAGCGACCCCATGGACTGCAGCCTACCAGGCTCCTCCATCCATGGGATTTTCCAGGCAACAGTACTGGAGTGGGGTGCCATTGCCTTCTCCAGTGGACAGCATTAGCTGAATTTAAAGAAAACAAAGTAAGATGCGAGAAACAGCAAAAGATTAATATCTTAACTAGGTAAAGCATTCATGAAAACCAATACAAAAGCACTTAAGACACTATAAAATATATAAACAATTTATAAAACAGCTCATAAAATTCTATCACGGAAATAACCACTCAGAAAAAGTTTCACCATAAAGATGTTCATAGCAGCGTCACTTATAGGAGGAAATATATAAATCTAAATGTTCAACCTAATTATACATCCTATAATCAAATCATGGTATATAAATCATAGAATAATATGTAGCCAAAAACTGTTTATGGATAATCTATAATGACATGTAAACATGTTTATGACAATGTTAAATTAAAAAAAAAATCAAAGCAGGATATAAAATTGTGTATGTAGAATAATTTCAACTATGAAAAACAAAATAAAAACCTCAACGTTAATAGTGTTTATATTAGGTAGTGATTTTAAGTGACATAAAATTATTTATTGTTCTGAGTTTTCTAAATCTTTTCTAATAGGCATGATTGTACTTTAAATAAGAGGAAAATGTTTTATTTATCTAAGAGAAAAACTACTGTGTAAAACTAGAATGGAAAAAGATAGGTAGTTGTATATGCTTGGCCCTCCTAAGCCATTCACTCATATGTCCCCAGAGGTGGGAGAAAAAAGTGTGTGTTGGTGTATGTGTAAGATGGTATGGAAAAAACTGGAGAAACTTCTTGATTAATCCAATATTTTAAAGCAGGGCAGGGGGAGAGACAGTTCCTTGCCCCAAGGGACTGGTAATTTTGAGAGCTGTTATTATATACATATATATCTATCCTGTTTTAAATAAATTCAAAAGTAATATAAGATCTTAATAAAATTGACAAATTTTTAAAATATTTTGCTAGTCTGGAATTACATAAAGTTCGAGGTAGGACTTTTGACATAAGGCTGGTAGGTTTAATGGCATGGCAATCCATAATCAAAATTCCAGGACAATTTGGAACGAATACAAAGGTCATGGCCTGAGGAGAAAGACCAGGGCAAGAGGGTTAACAGCCAGGTTAGAGGGAAAATATCTGACTATCTTTATAGCATCAAGAGTACAAGGTTCAGTATAATGAGATCATATCAACAGATATTTGAGGATTCTTGACAGAATTAAAGAGGTACAATGTGAAAAATTCTGGATAAACTAACACATACCCAACCCCAAATGCTAAGATATTCCACCTAAAAACATAATTATTACTGTATCAAAAGTCCATTCAGCTGAGTAACTTCTTTCTTATGGAGGCATGAGACATGGTTCCATGGTAGTCACCTCTAACTTCAACTCAGAAGTCAGGGGACAAACCCCTTTAACCCTGAATCCACTCTCCAATCTAATTCCCATTTCTCAAAGCATACTTTCATATTTCATTTCATCACGTAAGCTTTTGGCTAAGCCTTTTAAAAATCTACTTATTCTTCTATCCTTTAACACTTGATAACTTTTACAGTTGCATTTTGCTTTGTAAAGTATCTGTTTCATTTTATCTAACCTAAACTTTACCTTTCTCGTGCTCAGCTCTCTGAGGCAGGCCCTACGCTTTATTCTTCTACAATCTAGAGCATGCAATACATGTACAGCACAAAAGTGCTTAGTAAGTGTGTGCAGAAATGAATTACTCTGTAAGTCTCCTCTTCCTATTACTTTAGGTATTCAGTATAAGGTTACTGTATTTAAACACTGTTAAAAGGGCAATACATCCATTAATGAAATTTGCAACTTCTCCCCATCCTCTATCCTCTGATGGGGCTTCCAAGTGGCGTAGAGGTAAAGAATCCGCTTGTCAATGCAGGAGATGCCTGAGACGTGGGTTGGATCCCTGGAATAGGAAGATCCCCTGAAGGAGGGCATGGCAACCCACTCCAGTATTCTTGCCTGGAGAATCCCATGAACAAAGGAGCCTGGCGGGCTACAGCCCATGGGGTCACAAAGTCGGACACAACTGAGTGACTGAGCACACGCACACACACATCCTCTGATATCCCACTGTTCAATACTGTATCATCTCTCACATGGGTTTACTGTGCATACACATGAGATTAAAATAATAAAAATCACTGAAGACTTATAATGATTTACATTCATAGTCTTATTTACCCCTCCTATCCTTTCAAGTTACATATTACTGTCTCCACTTTAGAGTCCAATATAGCAAGTAAGAGATGGAGCGGTCAATCCAGGCAACTGCAGAGCTCAAGTCTGGAGCTATACTAGTTTCGGTGGTTATGGACGCATGTATTATCATCACAAACTGTTATTCATCTAGGAGTAGGGATCCAATTTTAACCATTTTAGTATCTCTCTGCATAGCCCAATGCCTAAGATGGAAAGGGTATTTCATGCTCATGGATTAGATAACCCTTATCAAGAGAGTCATTAAGCTATCACATGACTTAAGTAAGTCACTTTACCTCTCTTACCAATTAGGGGGTAAACTATTAATTTCCTACCTAAATCCTCATCTAATTCTCAAATTCCAAGTCTATAATTGCCCAATAAATACGAGTTTATGAATCCAGCAGTTGTTATGGAGAATATTGACTGTAATAACTTATGTTACAGTCCTATCAATGAATCAGGGATTTATACAGGTTTTTGGCCAGGAGAAAGAACTAAGTCCACTAGTAACTGGGCATTATAATCCTACTTGTTAAATGGATATTACCACGTGAGAAAAGCATAAGAATAAGCAAAACTGAGGCTCTTTTTTCAAAATGGTCTATTTAAAAAAAAAATCAATTGATATATTTTAAGCTTAAAAACCAAACAAAAAGCTAATCTAGACAGAAGATACATGGCAACTAAACGTAATAATTCTACATCCAAAAAAAGACTATAAAGTAGTTATTAGGACTATTGGGGAAAGGTGACTATGGACTATATACTACCCAAGAGTATTTTATCAATGTTAAATTTCTGAACGTGGTGATTATATTGTAGTTATGTGGTTCAACTCAGTTCAGTTCAGTCACTCAGTTGTGTCCGACTCTTTGTGACCCCATGGACTATAGCACGCCAGGCCTCCTTGTCCATCACCAACTCCTGGAGTTTACTCAACTCATGTCCATTGAGTCAGTGATGCCATCCAGCCATCTCATCCTCTGTCATCCCCTTCTCCTCCCACCTTCAATCTTCCCCATCATCAGGCTCTTTTCAAATGAGACAGTTCTTCACATCAGGTGGGCAAAGTATTGGGGTTTCAGCTTCAGCATAAGTCCTTCCAGTGAATACTCAGGATTGGTTTCCTTTAGGATGGACTGGTTGGATCTCCTTGCAGTCCATGGGACTCTCAAGAGTCTTCTCCAACACCACAGTTCAGAGGCATCAATTCTTGGCACTCAGATTTCTTTAAGTCCAACTCTCACATCCATTCATGACTACTGGAAAAATATCCTTATTCTCAGGTGATCCTTTTAGGGATAAAGTATCATGATGTCTACCACTAATTCAAATGGTTCAGAAAAAAAAAAAAAAAAAAAACACGCACAGAGAAAGGAAAAACAAATGCGGCAAAATGTGAACAACTGTTGAATCATGAATCTCTGGGATAGCCAAATAAATATTCATTATGTTATTTTTGCAACTCTTCTGTAGTTTTGAAAATTCTCAAAAGTTGGAAAAAAATGACAAAAAACAAAATAAAGTATGAAGAAGAATAATTTTGAACTTAAAATTTAATACTGAGAAGCTACTAATCAAGAATGAGGAAGATGGGAATTCCCTGGAGGACCAGTAGTTACAACACCGTGTTTCCACTGCAGAGGGCATGGGTTCGATCCCTGGTTGGGGAACTAAGATCCTGCATGCCTCGCAGTGTGGCCACAACAACAAACAAAAACAAACAATAATAAGGATAAAACAAATCTTCAGAAAGAAATCCTGCATTTTCTCTGAGCAAAACATAACTAACTTGACAACAAAACGAAACATAACTAAAATAATGTAAAAATCTTGTGTGTACACATACACACAAAAATGCTTAATCACAGACATCTAAGACCTGGAACTTTTCATGGACGAATACTAAAAAAAACAATTCCTAAAGAGAATACTGTAACTGTAATCCTATGCTCTCATAGGATCCTGGCACATTTGGAATAACCGGAGGAAATAAGACTTTACTGCTAGTATCTGGTATCATGTTGTGTGTGTTTTCTTATTTTCTGTGACTTTAATCAGGCAAGGTAAGTTTCATTACATCTGTCACAAAAAGAAAACTGATCCTTAATTTCCTCAAGGTATAAATCATTGTAAACATGTAAAGACACTATTATACTAATTAAGGGACTTCTCAGGTGGTGCTAATGGTAAAGAACCCTTCTGCCAATGCAGGAGACAGAAAAGATGTGGGTTTGATGGATCCCTGGGTCAGGAAGGTCCCCTGAAGGAGGCCTGGCAACCCACTCCAGTTTTCTTGCCTGGAGAATCCCATGGACAGAGAAGCCTGGCAGGCTACAGTTTATAGGGTTGCAAGGAGTGGGACATGACTGAAGTGACTTGGCAAGCATGCATACTAATTAACTCACTTTGGCTTAATTTGCAGTGAGACTTTAAAATTACTTACTGACATGTTATGATCAATTTTAAAGAGCTATTCAATATTTGTATATTATCAGAGAAGTGAAGAGGTATGGGTTAGACTGCTCCTAAATAGAATGAAATACACTTATAAATATTCGACAAGAATATAGTGAGATCAAGTTTTACTCTTAAAAAAATTAAAAAAGATCTAAAGCTTAAGATTGTTATTGCTACATATGCTTTTTATTTCTTTGGCCACACCACATGGCACACGGAACTTAGTTCTCCAATTAGGGATCCAATCCACAGCCTTTGTACTGGCACGGAATCTTAACAACTGGACCACCAGAGGAAGTCCCATGATTGTACTGTTTTGAGATAAATTTTGAAAAGATAAGTAACATGACAATCCATTGCAGCACTCTCTATTCGTAAGAGGAAAATATGTGGCTGGCTGCTAAATCAAGATAAATAATCATTACATTAAATGCTTATCCTCATGAACACGGAATGGGTTACACAGTTGAAATAACTACAAAGTTCACTAAAAAGGTAAAATAAAATTAAAAACAAACAAAACAAAACACAAAACCATTAACACAAAACTCAAACTGTCACCAATGTCTAGGACAGAGCTCAAGAATGGTCCTAGTGTGAACTCTGATTACTCAATTTATATAGCTAAGTGATGAAATATTGACCACCTCTTGCTAAAGACTCCCTAAGAAGTATTTCCTGTGGTAGAATTCATAACTGTATTTATACACTATTGAGAAAATAGAGCCATTATTAAGAACAAGCTACTGTGATCTGGCACTGAAAGAGATGAACCCATTTTAGGGATCCTGATATATGTACCCTGGCTGAAATGGTCAACTGTTACTTTAACTGACACTTCCAATTCAAAATAATGCTAAAAGACAACTTGAGCTTTTAAATAATTGAAAATTTAAATCATATATACTTGTCAGAATGATTTTGGAGAAAAACTATTCTTTTTCCTAAACTTCAACACTTCAACTATAAGTGAATTTCCACAGATGATAATGGGAAGCAGGTTTTCAAACTATAGTAAGACAAACTGGAAATACAAATGGAGAAAACTGCTTACTCATTTACTACCCTAAAGCAAGTGTTGACTCACAGAGGTAGACAGGTAAATCATCCATGGTTCTGCCTGCCACAAGCTTGCCATGGACATGTGTACAACTTGAAGATTCTAGGCAAAGGCTAGTGATATCAAAGAACAACTGCTTTTTGAAAGGCACCATGGCCCCCTTCCTGGCTTACCTTCACTCTAGAAACCAGTGGCTGCTCTCTGGGGGTTCAGAGAGCTATTCTGCAACTCCTTCAGTCACCCTAGCAGGTAAAGAGTGCAAAGGATCAGAGCTTAGGGCCAGACTTCTGAAATGGTTTTTGACTCCTATTTATTGTGATTAAAATCAGAGAAATCAGGAATAAAAATCTGGTACTCTGCATCTCTGGGCATATTTGAAATGTCAATTCTACTTTTGTCAGGTATTTCTAATAAATCAATTCACATGTGCTTTACTTTCTATCTGATCTTTAAAGTCATTTTACCAATTCACTTGTGAAAAAAATCCACATATTTTCACTTTATCAGAGATGTAGTCTCTGTATTCACAAAACAATAAAAATCAGAATAAAAAACAAGCAAACTTCAAAAATCATAAGGAAAATTTCTATCTTTGCTAATACAAATAACTCACGTAAATAACTCTTAGGCTCTACCAAGAATACTTATAAACAAACTGGAGGCTCTGTGGTAAAGAATCCGCCTGCCAATGTAGGAGACACGGTTCCATCCCTGGGGAATCCCACGGACAAAGGAGCCTGGGGGTGGGGTGGGGTGATGTACAGTCCACGGGGTTGCAAAGAGTCTGACACAACTTAGTGACTAACAACAAAACATAGTAATGATTTAACAACAAAACTGGAAGCATTCTAAAATGTCAGAATGCAGTTTTAATTTAACTCTCCTCAGTGGTCTGCAATGAATAAGAGATGTAGCAAAATGTTACATACATTAAAACATAACTAAACCCAGTAATCCTATGTGTGCCTGCTCAATCGCTTCAGTAGTGTCCGACTCTTTCGACCTCATGGAGCCCACCAGGCTCCTCTTGTCCATGGCATAGTCCAGCAAGAATACTGGAGTGGGTTGCCATGCCCTCCTCCAAGGGATCTTCCCAACCCAGGAAGCGAACCCATGTCTCCTGCATCTCCTGCATAGTAGGCAGATTCCTCGCCCACTGAACCACCTGGGAAGCCCAATTCTACGTGTAAATGCTTCCAAAAGCAAATTCACCAATAACATCACAGTTACTTTCATCAGTAAAATGGTATTCACTAGATACCCGACAGTTAAAGTCGCTCAGTCGTAGCTGACTCTTTGCGACCCCATGGACTGTAGCTCCCCCAGGTTCCTCTGTTCATGGTGAGTCTCCAGGTAAAGATACTGGAGGGGGTTGCCAAGCCCTCATCCAGGGGATCTTCCCAATCCAGGATCAAACCCATGTCTCCTACATTGCTGGAGGATTCTTTACCAATTGAGCCACCAGAGAAGCCCAGTAAATATTTATTTAATTTAACCTGTGAAACTATTCTTTAGTTACTTACGTTGTTTTCATACAAAACAACTGTTCTTAAACTTTCAGGAAGTATGAAACCTTTATGGAATTTCCCTAGAGAGATGTACAAAGAAAATTTTACAAATAACTTCAGGGTAAACAAACCCAGGTTAAGAACTCCTGATACAGAATCACACACTCATATGATGTACCTTAATTGCATACTACTCAAATAGACAACATATTAGTCTTACCTAGGCTTCAGAGCCAACTGAAATACAATTTCAAGAAAAGAAAAACATTTAGTAACTTATGATTAACCTGGCTTGTTTAGAAAGGTTCACTTCTTCAACTGTTAAAAACTACAACAAACATGTGCTAAGTTTTTGATAAATCATTAACAACTCATTACTAATTTTGCTTTACGAACATTACAACTGGCTGATCAAGCTTAAAAAGATGCCATTTGCAGGGGACAAAGCAAAATAATCTTAACATTGTTGAACACTAGGAAGAAAATGGAAGGGGATCAGGTCAGTACCATTGGCCAGGGATGTGAAACACTGTTCAGAGATTGTCATGTATGACCATACAGCCTCAGACACCAAGGTGTTCATAACAGTAATCTGATCAATTTTAAGTAGAGAAGAAAAACAAATGTGATTTAAAAACAATTTTTATGACTATAATAATTATATGCATTTTCACTTATGGCTAGAGTAGGTTAAAACACAAACAGTGTAAAAAAATTACCCTGGCACGTCCAGAAACAGAAATATCCCCTAATTATATATAGGAATGAATAAAATTACACTAAAAAATGATCTTTATAATGTGCTACTCATTTTTAAAAATCACTCTAAATGTGTTTTTATCACTTTAAATTCACACAGTAGGCCCTGTGGCATTAAACGATGCATAAACGAAGTCCCTATTCTAAAGAGGTGTCCAGTGCTCTGAGAATGGAAAGTGCAGCATAAGGGCACAAAAATGACAAATGATGACACCCCCATGCACACATCCCTCAAAAGAAACATTCATTTATTCTCTATGCCCTCTTAAAAACCTACTGCTGGGGTAAAAATTGTGTTTTGTGTCCAAAAGGAAACTATAAATTCACAACTTTAATAAATACCAAGATTAAAAACAAAAACAAAAACCTGTTCCAAAAACCTGTTCTAAATCTCACAAGATTTAATTGCTATAAAGTGAGTTAAAAAAAAACTTGAGAGGTAACAAAATAGAACTTAACAAGGAAAAAGGAGGTATGCTTCCTGAACACAGCTTCTCTTTTAGAAACAATATTAATCTTAAATATTAATTGCTTTTACAAAATACAATTCTTTGCTGCTTCTATTTTGTTGATTGTATGAAGAAATTAAAATATTAAGTCCTTATGACTGGTAAAGGCACCAGTGTTTTTTCAAGCCATTTCTCTCCCATCAATGAAGTTCTAACCAAGTTTGACAATTCATAACTGATGTAATCAAATGTTTTTAATGTTTAATTAAAACATGAGATCTGAGGACTTGAATTTCAAAGGTTCTTTTTTCACCAAATGTCAAAGCTACGACATCTATAGATTTGACAGTTACTAAAAGTATACAGACTTCCCTCGTGGCTCAGCGGTGAAGTGTCTGCCTACAATGCGGGAGACCAGGGCTCGATCCCATGAGTCGGGAAGATCCCCTGGAGTGGCAACCCACTCCAGTACTCTTGCCTGGAAAATCCCATGGACGGAGGAGCCTGGTAGGCTACAGCCCATAGGGGTCACAAAGAGTTGGAGACTACTGAGCAACTTCACTTTCACCTTCAAAGGTATATAATGTAATTGCTACATATGTCCCAGGCTTTCTAAATTTTAGCATACTGACTGGGCCATATTCTGAAATGTCCAAATCAAGTTGTCAATGATTTCAAATTAATTTAGCAAATCCTCAATGGTGGCCTAATTACACATTTAGCACTGTGCTAGCAATGGAGGGCTCCAAACAAACATGGAATAAAAGGAACCATTCCTGCACATTTCTCGAAAAAGTGAAATGACTTTCACTTTTCTATTCTAGTTCAGAACTTGATATTAAAGAATGCAGCAAAGACCAGAGAGGAGCAACGAGGAATTTTCAGCATTAAAAAAAAAAAAAAGTGAGTTATTTTCAATTAAAAGGCCTATCTCCCCTGCCGGTTAACAGCAGCATAATGCCTAAAGTTGATTTTGATGACACTATTTCTAAAAAGCAAAAAAAAAATTTTTCTCGTCCTCAATCTGTCTTCCTTTTTAAGGTCTTCTAACGCTCAGGCCATGATCAACTCTATCGAGTATTCTTGTTTTAAAATACACCAGGTGATTTTAAAACAAGAGGGTGGTAACTCTTCTTTTAAAACTACACACTTAAGTCTAGGCCCCGGGTGTCCTCCGGCACAGTCCCGACAGAGGACGGCGAGGAGCAGAGCCCACCTTCGGACAGTGTTTACCGCACCGGACGCAGCCGAGAGCAGAAGCACTGATCCCGAACGGCGTGGAGAAAGGGGGCGAGCGCATTACGGGGCCCCAGTGGGGTCGCAGCGCCAGATGCCACCCCGGGAGCAGCATACGGGAGGGCAGGGTCGCTGCCGGCCGCTTCCAGAGAGCGGCCACCGCCTCGCGGGGCCTGGACGGCGCTGACGAGGCTGCGAAGGCGAGGGGCGCGGCGGGCGGCGGAGCCCGGCGTCGATTCCTGCCCGCGGCGGCGGCGCGCGTAGGCTCGAGGCCGCAGGGCCTCCAGCGGCGGCCGGAGGGCAGGGCGGCAGGTGCGGGAGAGGCGGGAGCCTTCTCCATCCGGGAGGATGTGCCCCGGAGGTCGCAGGCCGGGGCGAGAGAGGAAAGACCCGGGAGCCCGAGATACTGGCCCCCCGGGAGCGGTGGGGCAGTCAGGGGCGACTGTAGACGGCCGCGTCGGGAGCAGAAAAGAGATCCGGCCCGACACTCCCCGGCTCGGTACCCAGCTCACCGTGCCTCCGTCCTTAATGATGATCTTTTTGGCCAGCATAATACTGCGGTTCGCGGCCCTTTTCTTCTTCTTCCCCTGGGTCATTTTACCATCCTCGATTCCTGGTGCTGCTGCAGCCACTCCCGGGGCGGCCGGCCCCAGCGGCGAGTGCCGTCCCGCTACTACTGCCGGGCCGAGCCGCTCGGGGCACCCGCCGCCATCTTGAGGGCCCGGCCTGCCTCCGGCGGCGCGTCACATCGTGCGATCGGCCGACGAGTGCGCCCCGCCCCGCCCACGTGACGCGCCCCGCCTGCTCGGCCGCCGGGCGGTCGGTGCCGGGAGGGAGGCCGGGAGGGAAGCGGGCGGCGCGCGGAAGGGGCCACCTGCGGGCGGGCTGCCTGTGTAGGGAGCCCTCTGCCCTTCACTCGTTCAGGCCTCACCGCAACCCGGGGCGCTGGGGGCCGTGATAGAGCCCTTAACCGAGGAAGAATTTTAAGTTTCTGAATGTTAGATACTCGAGGAAATACTGCTGATATACAGTTATACTGGAATTTCAACCAGGCGTCCTCAGCTATCAGGGCTGACTCCCGCTGTGTTCTGACAAACACTGGAACCGAAGGAGACGTTGAAATCGTTTTCCATAAATTGTGGGTAACTGAAAGAGTGGAGATAAAATGAGTTTTCATTTGGGGGCACGGGCGGCGGCTGAGGGATACCGGGAGCTCTACTGAAGCAAGCCTATTTCCAGCAGCACCCTGGCCCCAGATGGGACCTTTTCTTTATTCCCTGCCAGTAAAAACTGATAGAACCTAGGGAGGAGAAGGGGACGACAGAGGATGAGATGGTTGGATGGCATCACCGACTCAGTGGACATGAGTTTGAGTAAACTCCGGGAGTTGGTGAACAGGGAAGCCTGGCGTGCTGCAGTCCGTGGGGTCGCAGAGTCAGACACGACTGAACTGAATTGAAGGCACCCTTTGTAGCCCACTACTTGTTTTACCCGGTTGTTTAAAAATCAATTTGACAGAAATTGCGAAAAAGGATAGCTATCACAAGTGGACTATGGACTTCAGATTAAAGTATCACGATGTTAAATTTGACTGTGGTGACTGTACTGTTATATAAAAGAATATTATTTTCCTTAAATATACACTGAAGTCTTAACGAGTGAAGGAATGTGATGCATGCTATGCTGCGTGTGTGCGTGCTAAGTCACTTTAGTCGTCTGGTTCTTTGAGACCAGTATGGACTGTAGTCCCACAGGCTCCTCTGTCCATGAGATTCTCCAGGCAAGAATGAGGTGGGCTGTCATGCCTCCAGGGAATCTTCGGATCCACTGATCGATCCTGGGTCTCATGTCTTCTGCACTGGCAGGTGGGTTCTTTACCACTAGTGCCACCTGGGAAGCCCGGTGATGCATGCTGCTGCTGCTGCCAAGTCACTTCAGTCGTGTCCGATTCTGTGCAACCCCATAGACGGCAGCCCAACAAGCTCCCTCGTCCCTGGGATTCTCCAGGTAAGAACACTGGAGTGGGTTGCCATTTCCTTCTCCAATGCATGAAAGTGAAAAGTGAAAGCGAAGTCGCTCAGTCGTGTCCGACTTTTAGCGACCCCATGGACTGCAGCCTACCAGGCTCCTCCGCCCATGGGATTTTCCAGGCAAGAGTACTGGAGTGGGATGCATGCTACCTACTCTTAAATAGTTAGGAACTAACATGTGTGCACATATAAGGAGGTCTATACCAGCAAATTTGGAAAACTCAGCAGTGGCCACAGGACTGGAAAAAGTCAGTTTTCATTCCAAACCCAAAGAAAGGCAATGCCAAAGAATGCTCAAACTACCACACAATTGCACTCATCTCACATGATAGTAAAGTAATGCTCAAAATTCTCCAAGCCAGGCTTCAGCAATACGTGAACCATGAACTTCCAGATGTTCAAGCAGGTTTTAGAAAAGGCAGAGGAACCAGAGATCAAATTGCCAACATCTGCTGGATCATGGAAAAAGCAAGAGAGTTCCAGAAAAACATCTATTTCTGCTTTACTGACTATGCCAAAGCCTTTGGCTGTGTGGATCACAAGAAACTGTGGAAAATTCTGAAAGAGATGGGAATACCAGACCACCTGACCTGCCTCTTGAGAAACCTATATGCAGGTGAGGAGGCAACAGTTAGAACTGGACATGGAACAACAGACTGGTTCCAAATAGGGAAAGGAGTACGTCAAGGCTGTATATTGTCACCCTGCTCATTTAACTTATATGCAGAGTACATTATGAGAAACGCTGGGCTAGAGGAAGCACAAGCTGGAATCAAGACTTCTGGGAGAAACATCAATAACCTCAGATATGCAGATGACACCACCCTTATGGCAGAAAGTGAAGAACTAAAAAGCCTCTTGATGAAAGTCAAAGAGAGTGAAAGAGTTGGCGTAAAGCTCAACGTTCAGAAAACGAAGATCATGGCATCTGGTCCCATCACTTCATGGGAAATAGATGGGGAAACAGTGGAAACAGTGTCAGACTTTATTTTGGGGGGCTCCAAAATCACTGCAGATGGTGACTGCAGCCATGAAATTAAAAGATGCTTACTCCTTGAAGAAAAGTTACGACCAACCTAGATAGCATATTCAAAAGCAGAGACATTACTTTGCCAACAAAGGTCCGTCTAGTCAAGGCTATGGTTTTTCCAGTGGTCATGTATGGATGTGAGAGTTGGACTGTGAAGAAGGCTGAGCACCAAAGAATTGATGCTTTTGAACTGTGGTGTTGGAGAAGACTCTTGAGAGTCCCTTGGACTACAAGGAGATCCAACCAGTCCATTCTGAAGGAGATTATCCCTGGGATTTCTTTGGAAGGAATGATGCTGAAGCTGAAACTCCAGTACTTTGGCCACCTCATGCGAAGAGTTGACTCATTGGAAAAGACTCTGATGCTGGGAGGGATTGGGGGCAGGAGGAGAAGGGGATGACAGAGGATGAGATGGCTGGATGGCATCACTGACTCGATGGACGTGAGTCTGAGTGAACTCTGGGAGTTGGTGATGGACAGGGAGGCCTGGCCTGCTGCCATTCATGGGGTCACAAAGAGTTGGACATGACTGAGGGACTGAACTGAACTGAACTGACTGATTCATAGGAGTTTCTTTTACCATTGACTGGCTTATCTCCTTGCAGTCCAAGGGAATCTTGAGAGTCTTCTCCAACACCACAGTTCCAAAAGCATCAGTTTTTCTGTGCTCAACTTTATGGTCCAATTCTCACATCCATACATTTGACTACTGGAAAAACCATAGCTTTGACTAGATGAACCTTTGTTGGCAAAGTAATACTTAGGTCATAAAAGGCTCTGCATCTTCCTGCTGCTGCTGCTGCTGCCGCTTCAGTTGTGTCCAACTCTGTGCAACCCCATGGACGGCAGCCCACCAGGCTCCCCCGTCCCTGGGATTCTCCAGGCAAGAACACTGGAGTGGGTTGCCATTTCCTTCTCCAATGCATGAAAGTGAAAAGTGAAAGTGAAGTCACTCAGCTGTGTCCAACTCTTAGCGACCCCATGGACTGCAGCCTACCTGACTCCTCCATCCATGGGATTTTCCAGGCAAGAGTACTGGAGTGGGGTGCCATTGCCTTCTCCAATCTTCCTGCTAGCTCTTTTTCATTCACTCAGAACACAAGTTTAGTGGAAACCAGCTGCCATGTCATGAAGACACTTAAGCAGCCTGTAGGGACATCTGGTATCCAGGAACTGAGGCCCCCTATCAACAGATACGTGACTGAGTCATCTTGGAGCCATTCCTCCAGTCCTGATCAAGGCTTTGACTGACAGCAGCCCCTGCCAGTCAGTCCTAAAGGAAATCAACCCTTAATATCCATTAAAAGGAATGATGCTGAAGCTGAAGCTGCAGCTGCAATACCTTAGCCACCTGATGTGAAGAGCCGACTCACTGGAAAAGACCCTGATGCTGGGAAAGGTTGAGGACAGGAGAACGTGGTGGCAGAAGATGAGATGGCTGGATGGCATCACTGACTCAATGGACATGAGTCTGAGCAAACTCCAGGAGACTGTGAAGGACAGGGAAGCCTGGCATGCTGCAGTCCATGGGGTCACAAAGAGTCAGACAGGACTGAGTGACAGAACAATAAGAACCCCTGCCAGCATCCTGACTGACTTCAGGAAACCCTGAGCTAGGACCACCCAGCTTAGCCACTCCCAGTTTCCTGACTCTCAGAAACTGTAAGATAAAAAAGTACTTGTTTTAAGCCACTAAACCTTGGGGTGATTTGGTCCACTGCTATAGATAACTAATACACAGGGTAAAGGGAATGTGCGTTGTTGGTACTATTATTGCAACTTTTCTGTAAGCTTAAATTTGATTGAATTTTCCTTTCTATTTTAATAACTGACTAGAAATAGAAAGCAAATCAATTTCCATGGAAGGAAGAAGAAAGGCATTTTAGCTTGATTATTCAAGTTATGTGTTACTACAATAAGTAAACTCAACATTTGTTTTAAAATGTTCTCTTGTGGAAATTGACATGAAACTTTAGAGAAAGTAAGATGAGAAAGATTTCATAATTTAAATACCTAGAAGCTTGTTTTGGATGAATGAAGAAGCCTGGTAAGACCATGATTTGTGTGGTTACTCTTTATTAAAATCATCCTTCATCCAGCTGTACCAGTTTTATCATCCTAAGAACTGATTCAGTCATTCAAAAAATATTTGAGTACCTCTGTTTGTCACTCTTTTACTAGACACTGGAGATACATTGATGAATGACATGGTATTTATCTGCATAGAGCTTAATTATACTGGGGGACAGGCTATAAAACAAACACAAAAGGAAGATAATTTCAAATTGTAGTAAGTGCTGTTGTTAAAAAAAAAAAAGGTAATAAAATTTCACACACACTGAATGTCCAGAATGTCCCAGGCATTGTGCTAGAGGAGCTGCAATAGTCAACATGAGAGATGAGTCTTGTTCTACCAGACTTATTGTGAATATATAATTCTTGGGTCATGGTGATTTGGGTCATGAAGATTCAGACTTTACATTGAGAGGCTGACATGTCAGTTAGGGTTCTCTGGTGATAGTCAACAGTAACTAGCATTAGCTAACATATGCAAAAAGGAACGATTTGAAAGGATATTAAAGTTCCCAAAATTAATTGGAAAGTCAAGAATCAGACTTGAAAACAGGCAAAAACCTATGTTTGAAAGTTCCTTAGAACCTTTCATGAGAGAAATCCCTGGTAAAGAACAGCAACTGGCTGCAGCTAAATATTCCTAAAGAAACAAGACTGTGTTACAGAATCCAACCCCCTAAAGTGAAAGTGAAGTCAAAAAAGTGAAGTTAAGTGAAAGTGAAGTCACTCAGACTCTTTGCAACCCCATGGACTGTACAGTACCAGGCTCCTCTGTCCATGGGATTCTCTACGCAAGAATAGTGGAGTGGGTTGCAATTTCCTTCTCCAACCCTCTAAATGTGCCCTGTATTAAAGAAATTGCATTTTGTCATGTGAAAAGAAGAGGGCCTCCTTAACTATGAAACAGTCACCTTGCTTCTGTAGAATTACCTGTTCTTGCAGACTTAAGAAAATCCTGTTTCATCAAGAACGAAAAAAGCCACCAAAGCCCCACCCCATAAAAGCCTATTCTTAAAAAAAAAAAGAGAGAAAATGACAACTTTTCAGTTAATAGAAAATACTACCCTCTAGAAAATATGAAACAGAGGAAAAGTATGTATATCACTCCAATATGAATTAAATATCATTAAATAATCTTTCACATTGCAGATGTGAAAGAATTGAGTTAAAAATTCAATAGGAAGATGAGACTTGAGCAAACTCAGGCAATATACTGAAAAAATAAAATCATCCAAAGTGTGAAACCTAAATTACAGGGTTTCTAAAAACATGAAAGTAAGAAATATGGAGGAGAGGAATACAGTCAGCTATGAAGAAAAATAGATTAAAAAAGGATCAGAAAATGACATGGAAAAAATTACTTGGGCCTCCAGGAAAACAACCACAACAAACAAAAGCATTTTTTCCAAAGGCGGAAAAAAATCAAATGGTGCCAGACTTCTTGAAAATAACACCAAGCAACACAACAATGGAACATTTAAAAAAAACTCAAGGAAACATAGTGTAAGCCAAAGATCTTATAGTAGTCTAGGCTCTAGAAAGTTTAAACATGCTAGAACCTGAGGAATATTATACTTACAAGCCCTCCTTGAGTACTTAACTAGAAAAGCTTCATCCAGTTTCAAAGAGTTGATTTGGGAGCCTTAGGCTAAAGTATTGAAGAGTATTAAATGTACTTAAATATGTTTAAGTACATTAAATATATTTATAAAGTATATTAGTATACTATTGAATTTTATAACAAATACATAAACTAGGATGAGAAAATAGTGTGTAAATGTTTTATGTTCTAAAAATTTCAAATAGAAATAAGGCAACTAAGTAAATATGGGAAGATGGGAGAAAGGAGTAGAATAAGTTTGTTGGTTGTCACAAAGGCAATTAGATGGGAGTCAAAGTATATCATCTAAAACAGCAAAGGGTCTGCCCTGGTGGTCTGGTGGCTAAGTCTCCACCTTCCATTGCAGGGGGCTTGAGTTCCATCCCTGGCTGGGGAACTAAGATCTCACATGTTCTGTGGTGTGGCCAAAAAAATAAATACATAGGATGACAAACAATAGTAGAGGCTTGGAAAAGCAAAAAGGGGTCTTTTACAGCATTACATAAAATGTTATCAGTATAAATGTAAACCATTAGAACATAAAAACCTTTTATGTTCTAAAGATAAAAAGAAATTTTAAAAGCAAGGAACACTCCACATAGTGAAAGAAACACAGTAAATACAGAAATATATACATTCATTTATTTTTTAAAAGAAACATAGGAAAGATAAACTAGCAACCAATGAAAATAATTACCTATAAGAGGTGGCTAGGAATGGAGTAGACGCATAGGCATGACAGCTAGGTTACTCTGAGTGTACTTTTTACATAATTTAACTTTGAGCCATGTAAATGCTTCACATTCAAAAACCATAAAAATTTGAAACAAATACAAAACTGAATACAAACAAAAATAAATGAAATTAGTTATATCACATTGATAACATAACTATGTAGAGAAAAGAGTAATTTCCATTAACTTTTGAACACTGTACTCTGACTACACTTTCTTAGTGGGCTATTATTCTAAGGACAGAGAACTGCAGAGATCTTAAATTTTATTTTGTATGTTTACCATTAGTAATACTGATATTGTAGTGCTGAAACATAAGCTATAAGTAAAGCATATAAGCAATTATGGGCTTCCCTGGTAGCTCAGCCGGTAAAGAATCTGTCTGCAATGCAGGGGACCCTGGTTCAATTCCTGGGTTGAAAACTCCCCTGGTGAAGGGAATGGCTACCCATTCCAGTATTCCTGCCTGGAGAATCCCATGAACAGAGGAACCCGAATGTCTATAGTCCATGGGGTCACAAAGAGTCGGACACAACTGAGTAACTAAGCACAGCATACAGCACAAGGAAATACATTTTTACTCAAAACCATTATTTGCACTGCAAGAGAAAAGAGAGGAAAATATAAAATAATAAAAAAGCCTGTAATGCTTAATTGTAAACATCAATTTGAATTTATGAATTCTTAAAAGTGTTATTTCCTAGCTATGCCCACTGAAATATGGCCCAGAAGCAAATGGGAGTTAAAATTTCATTTCCCCCGAAAAGGAATAGATATTCCCTAGGTTGGGAACATGACGAGTATGAGGCACGTCTGGGACATGTTATACCTGAAGAAAGGAAGAATTCAAAGACTAATGCGGTCAAGTCTAAAAGATACAGAAGCTAGTTTACAGTGACTTACACTGGCTACTGGCTCACAATAGGAACATCAAAAAGAACTATGATGTAACTGACTATAATACATTGAAGAACAAAAACATTGATTCTTGAAAAAAAGAGAGAGGACTTTGGGAAAAAGGAAGGAGGGAAAATAGTCTTTTTAAAATAGAGAACAAACTAATAAATGTAAAAGAAAATTAGAGAACTAAAAATTTTAAACCATCATTTTGCACCTCAATGTGATAAATGATTCAATTAAGATCATCAGTTGATGCTAGAGACATTAAATAAAAGGCTGTTAGAAAAAAGAACATTCTCATGGTGCCAAAATATTACCATAAAGAATACTATTACTAAAGGGAGAAAAATGACCTTTACAATGGAAAGATCTGTTAGTCATAATCTTAACTGAACAATTATCATCAATAATGAGACAATCCAGAATTGCTTGTCTTCTGATATGATACAATATAAAACCTATAAGATAATCCATGAAATGCTCTTTCAAAAAACATTTAACCTGAATTTAATCAAACCTATAGACTTCCAGTTCAAAGGAAATGCAAATAAAGAAAACAAATCAAGTATATAGACAGATGAAGGATAATGTCAAGTAATAGATTATTCAAAAAGTCACGACAGGGGAAAAAAAGCTATCAGGGTATGAGGAAGTCTCTTCCAGGCTAAAAGAGACAATCAAATAGAAAGTATGAACCTTAATTGAATAGATCACAAGAAAAACCCTATAAAAGTTCATTTTTGAGACAATTGGAAATATCTGAGTATGAATATAGATGGTACAATCAATTTAATATTTCTTAAGTGTGACAATGGGATTGAATTTAATTAGAAAAAATGTCCTTATTTTAGGAGTAAAGTGTCCTGATAATGCTAGTATGCAAAATGTTAATAATTGTTGAGTTCAGGTGGAAGGCAAATGGGCATACCATGATTTCAACTTTTATATACTCAAACATTATTTTTTAATGAGAAGTGGAGGAAAATTTCAGAGAAGGCAATGGCACCCCATTCCAGTACTCTTGCCTGGCAAATTCCATGGACGGAAGAGCCTGGTAGGCTGCAGTCCATGGGCTCACTAGGAGTGGGCTCACTAGGAGTCGGACACGACTGAGCGACTTCACTTTCACTTTCACGCGTTGGAGAAGGAAATGGCAACCCACTCCAGTGTTCTTGCCTGGAGAATCCCAGGGACAGGGGAGCCTGATGGGCTTCCGTCTATGGGGTCGCATAGAGTCGGCCACTACTGAATCGACTTAGCAGCAGCAGCAGAATGAAAATTTAAATAGGAAAAAAAAAAAGGTCTTTAACAATGCTTAGTTTGTGAGTGCCTAAAGATAACCCAGGGCTTCACTGGTGGCTCAGATGGTAAAGAATTTGCCTGCAATGCAGGATACCGGGGTTCAAAACCTAGTGGAGGTGATGGAATTCCAGTTGAGCTATTTAAAATCCTAAAACATGATGCTGTGAAAGTGCTGCACTCAGTATGTCAGCAAATTTAGAAAATAGCAGTGACCACAGGACTGGAAAAGGTCAGTTTTCATGCCAATCCCAAAGAAACACAATGCCAAAGAATGCTCAACTACCGTACATTTGCACTCATTTCACATGCTAAAAGGTTATACTCAAAATCCTTCAAGTTAGGATTCAGCAGTATGTGAAGTAAGAACTTTCAGATGTACAAGTTAGCTTTAGAAAAGGCAGAGAAACGAGATATCAAATTGCCAACATCCACTGGATCAGAGAAAGCAAGGAAATTCCACAAAAACTTCTGCTTCACTGACTAGTGACAGCCTGAAAGCCTTTGACTGTGGATCACAACAAATTGTGGAAAATTCCTAAAGAGATGGGAATACCAGACCACCTTATCTGCCTCCTGGGAAGCCTGTATGCTAGTTAAGAAGCAACAGTTAGAACCTTATATGGAACAACAGACTGGTTCAAAATTGGGAAAGGAGTAAGACAAGGCTGTATATTGTCACCCTACTTATTTAACTTATATGCAGAGTACATCGTGTGAAATGCTGTGCTGGATGAATCACAAACTGGAATCAAGATTGCCCAGAGAAATATCAACAACCTCAAATACGCAGTTGATACCACTCTAATGACAGAGGGGCTTCCCTGGTTAGAGTCTGCCTGGAACTCGGGAGACCCGGGTTTGATCCTTGGGTCGGGAAGATTCCCCTGGGGAAGGAAATGGCAACCCACTCCAGTACTCTTGCCTGGAGAATCCCATGGACGGAGGAGCCTGGTAGGCTACAGTCCATGGGGTCGCAAAGAGTCGGTCATGACTGAGCAACTTCACTTCACTTTAACGACAGAAAGCAAAGAGAAACTAAAGAGCCTCTTGATGAAAGTGAAAGAGGAGAGTGAAAAAGCTGTATTAAAACTCAACATTCAAAAAACTAAGATCATGGCATCTGGTCCCATCACTTCATGGCAAATAAAAGGTGAAAAGTGGAAGCAGTGACAGATTTTACTTTCTTGGGCTCCAAAATCACTGTGGCTGGTGATGCAGCCATGAAATTAAAATTTGCTTGCTCTTTTGAAGAAAAGCTATGACAAACCTAGACAGCATATTAAAAAGCAGAGACATCACTTTTCTGACAAAAGCCTGTATAGTCAAAGCTATGGTTTTTCCAGTAGTCATGTATGGATGTGAGAGTTGGACCATAAAGAAGGCTGAGTGCCAAAGAATTGATGCTTTTGAACTGTGGTGCTAGAGAAGACTCTTGAGAGTCCCTTGGACAGAAAGGAGATCAAACTAGTCAATTCTAAAGGAAATCAACCATGAATATTCACTGGAAGGACTGATGCTGAAACTTCTATACTTTGGCCACCTGATGCCAAGAGCCAACTCATTGGAAAAGACCCTGATGCTGGGAAAAGTGAAGTCGCTCAGTCATGTCTGACTCTTTGTGACCCAATACTGGGAAAGACTGAAGGCAAAAGAAGAGAGTGGCAGAGGATGAGATGGTTAGATAGCATCAGCATCACTGACTCAATGGACATGAATTTGAGCAAACTCCAGGAGATGGTGAAGGACAGGGAAGCCTGGTGCACTGTAGTCCACCAGGCTGCAGAGTTGGACATGACTTAGTAGTGACTGATGAACAACAAAAAGGTAATGGATACAAAGTAATGGAAATTTGGGGCATTGTGTGTGTGTGTATATATATATATATATATAGAGAGAGAGAGAGAGAGAGAGAGAGAGAGTTGTTGTTTAGTCAGTAAGTTATGTCCAACTCTTTTGCGACCCCATGGACTGCAGCCTACTAGGCTCTTCTGTCCATGGGATTCTTCAGGCAAGTATACTGGAGTGGGTTGCCATTGCTCTCTCCAGGAGATTTTCCCAACCCAGGGATCGGACCTGCTTCTCCTGCATTGACAGGCAGATTCTTAGGGAAGACTATAAAACATCCAAAGCAAGCTTGAGACTTAAAATTTTAGAATTCATAGCAGTATTTTAAAAGTCATAAAATGAAGCATAAACTCACTTGATTTTCTGTAATCCTATCATCACCCAAGAAACATTACTGTTGTTATAATATTTAAAATGTATTGAAGCACCTTGCATATATTAGAAAAAAGCGCTTAGTGTAATTTTTAATGGCTGTATTTACTATCCAAGCAGAATAAAGTAAAATGAAACATAATAAAACTTCAGCCTAAGGAGAAAACTTAAATCCCCAATTATTAGAAATTGTGTTTTTTTATATACAATGTCTTTTAAGAAACAGCAAACACATAAACCCACATCCACAGATTTTGTTTAAAATATATAAGTAAAGTCTGATTTAACACATTTAATTAAACCTTTTAATACTCTATGTTTAAAATATATCTTAACAAGAGTGCATTTTCAGATTACCCCAAAACACTGTAACAGCATTCATTATTCTTTTAAATCCTTAGTGAGTTTAATTTAAAAAAAAAGATGAAAGTGTATATCTCAGGTAAACTATTTTCAAAGGAATATCATTACTGTTCATTTTAAAGAAGTTATTTTAACATATCAGAGACCCTAAATAAGTAAACAGAAATAAATGCAAAAATGAAAAAACCTGGTTAGATCTAATGAGGTTTGATACTTAACACCAGTAAAGGATGACTGGAAATGTGGAGCTATCAGTTAACAGTGAAGGTCTATTATGAGCCATCCTAGCAATTGATACCAATTTTATTCTATGAACTCCTCCTCAGAGTAGTGATGCCTAATGGTAATTTAAAATTAGCTCAGGAAACACCCTTCTAGTTGCTAGATGGGATGCTGTTCAATTCAATTGCCAAAAAAGCTAATTAGATCTTAAAAATAAATATATAAATAAAATTAGCTCAAAACTGTACATAAATATACAGCATAGGTTAAAATTTACAAATTTTTAAATTTGTCTTTTAATTATCCCAACATTTAATAAAATTGTCATTAAACATCAGAACTGAAAACTAAATAAAAAATACAAGTGCTACTTAGTACTGTATCTGATTGTTTTTCTACCCTTTAGTCGTATGTTCAGAAGCATCTGACAAAATTTCTGAAATTAAAAATGACAATGTGTGTAAGTCTTTATGGGCTTCGCTGGTGGAGCTCATGGTAAAGAACCCACCTACCACTGCAGATGTAAGAGACACAGGTTCGATCGCTAGGTTGGGAGGAATGCTTGGAGGAGGGCATGGCAACCCACTCCAGTATTCTTGCCTGGAGAATCTCACGAACAGAGGAGCCTGGTAAGCTACAGTCCACAGGGTTGCAAGAGTCGGACATGACTGAAGAGACTTAGCATGCAGCATGCACAATCTCTATAAACAATTGTCATTGCTTGTGTCATTCTCATCAATTCAGAAAAATGTATATTAGTGATGAATGGTAAGGAATCTGGTCTTACCCCAAAAAAGTTCTGGCCT
Organism: Bos mutus; assembly: GCF_027580195.1. Classification (NCBI taxonomy): domain Eukaryota; kingdom Metazoa; phylum Chordata; class Mammalia; order Artiodactyla; family Bovidae; genus Bos; species Bos mutus. The sequence goes on from NC_091619.1 coordinate 41,748,881, forward strand.
ACATCCTCAGGAGGTCCCAGTAGGAGAAGTGTCTTTATTATTCATGTTGGGCTCCTCAAATTACATAAGCTAATTTATGCTAACATGAGACTCTGGTATCTGAGGTCTGCTAGTTCTCCAGGGAGGATCAGGGCTGGAGAGTGAGTTCAACTATGTGATCAAAGAATCAATCAAGCATGCCAAATAATAAAACTTTGGTAAAAATATGAAAACCAAAGCATGGGTGAATTTTCCCAGTTGGCAGTACTCTGCATGGAGTATCACAGATTTTAGCTTGGAGTATATACACAACATTGTCCAAGGCTTCACCAGGAATGGACAACTGGAAAGGATGACTAGAATTTAGACCCCTCCTTATCCTGTCCAGTGTTCTCTTCCTTTGTCTGGTTCTAATTTGTATCCTTTCTCTGGAATAACTATGATGGTGAATATAATAGCTTTCAGTGAGTTCTGTCTTTCCAGTGAATTATTGGACCTAGGTGAATTTGGGAAACCTCTGAATTTATAGTCACCAAGATGCTCTACAATAGTAGAATTTCAAATCTTCGGGATTTGAGGTCAGTTTATTTCCTCTGATATTTTCTCTTCTAGAATGTGTAGGTAATCAATCCTGCTTTGGAAAAAATTCTCTTTAAGAACAATAAAGACAATTATGATTACTAATACTGGTCACTATCTGAATCTGCCGAATAGCAGTGGTATCTATAAGATTTAGATTATGAAACATATTTGCATAGCATAGGATTCAAGAATTTTGATATACTTTCAATAGAAGTATTCCAATACAAATATAAAGATTTTCAGTTGGTGCTTCTCATGTAGTTAGAACTCCACACTTCCATTGCAGGAGGCATAGGTTTGATCCCTGGTTGGGGAACTAAGATCCTGCAAGCCATGCAACACAGCCAAAAAAATAAATTATGAAGAAAACATATACCAATTACTGTAATCTCTTAATTTTGACGCTATCAAAAGAGATAATTTGTTTAAAGCAAAAAGTTTTAGACTGTTATAATCATACAGGTAGAGAAATTCTAACTAGTTTAAATAAGATCCAGTCTTTCACGCTAGAGCAAAGTAAAAAGGAAGAGCACAGTAAAAAGGAAGGTAACCAGAGAGGTAGGAAAGGCCTCAGGGAGTCATTTTTGATATATGGAAAGACTAATTCATGGTTAAGTCAGACACAGGTGAATAGGAAAACAAGGAAATATAGCAAAAAATTTACATAGTTATGAAAATAATCTATTTTCAGAAATCTAGAGAATAGAAAATAACTGGATACCAAAAAATGACAAAGAGAAATTTATCAATTAAAAAGCCATTTAAACAAAAGACCAATTTATACATTCTTTTGAATTATGTCCATAAAAGATTTAAATATACAAATCACAACCCCAAACCCAAAAGAATCTTTTTAAACAAATGAAATACATATAATGACAAATTCGGAATCCAAGTCATTTAAAAAATATTTTAAAAATCACAGTAAATTATATCTTATAATAAGAAAAAAATCAAAATGAGAGTTATATACAATTGTTAAAGTTTCAAAAGTTCAATGATGGAGCAATGGTACCATAATTTCTTTAAATAAATTCTATTTTCTAATATTTATACAATATACCTATTTCAATATTCTGTTAGATAATGAATTTAAATAGCAAATGTTGAAACAATGAAAACATTGAATTATAGTTATTCTTCAAACATCCTAATTTTGCCTATGTGTCCAAAATTGTGAATTACAGTAATATCCTCAAGAAAAGCCAGGTATTTGGTAAAGCAAGGCACACAGGACCAGATTTTGATAAAGGTGCTTTTCCTTTGGCCCTATAAGTACTTTAAATATGCTACATATCTGGGAGATTCTTAAGATGACTTTCAATATAGCATAAATAACTTTTATAAACTTTTTATCATGTAGAGCATACATTCACATGTAATTAATTATAACAATGAATGCGTAAATACAATGAGTGATGCTAAACCCTGTTTTTAAATACAAAACTCAGATGAGTGACTATACAATGACAATGTTAAAGTTTAATAATCTGATATGTAGGAAAAGTTTATCAGTTCTTACAAATAGTCTTATTATACTAGGTCTACTAAGCACAAAGTCTATTAGTTTCCACTCAGATTCTGTCTCCTTGGAATATAGATTAAATCTCAAATCACCTTTCCTTCTATGAAACTGTGACATTCAATATAAATAGATGTAAACATTCAAGTTTTGCATGTCTAAACTACATTTTCCACTGTAAAAGTAGTCTACGACCTCTCTAAAAATCACTTATTAAAGAATTGGTAATATTACTGTGTTGATTACATCTATATATTGCATTTCAAGCTTTTCTTCCAAAATACCATAGTTTTAAAGTTTTATAGAACTATCAACTGGCACTCTTCTCCCATGCATTAGCACGTTTCTTTAAAATGAACAAAGTTGTTGACAGATAAATGTAAACTTTAAAAAGTATAAGAATTTAAATAATCAAGGAATCATCATTATAGAAGGTTGACATGATAAGGCTTTTGGAAGTCATCAAAACACACACCACACACAGAAGAAAATGGCATTATGTGTACATATGACGTGATCTAGGAAACGGGTCCACTGTTTCAAATATGGTTATTTCTTTATGAATCAAAAACTATAGACTATACAACCAATTCTCTATTCCAACCTACTAGAAAAGCAAAATATAAATTATGCTTGTCTAATAAAAGTTTGCTTTGAGAATATACTTTAGACTATTTTGCCCATTCTCCAAACTCTTGACTACATTTTATAAACTTTGGAGGGAATCTTGAAAATTGTGTTATTTTGGGGTACCTGAAAATATATTTCCACTATAACTAACATGTCTGATGTCCAATAATTTGCTTGTATCATTTTTTGAAGTGTTAAAATGGGGAGAGACTAAACTTGAATTCACAATTAATGATGAATGCATACCAGATTAATACATAAGTACCCAACACTTCAGTGTAAGCTGAACATAAATCTTTATATTTAGTCTTGAATTCTCTGCATTACAGGTTTTAGATTTCTCTTAGCATTAAGTAGTAAATGTAAATGTGAATGTTGTCAGAGTCTAAAAACACCATTCTCAAATTGTAGTAAAGTTATTTAATAAATACTCTAAAAAGTAGTCACTGAAAAATGTAAGTCAGAGTTCCAGAAAGTTTGCTTGGTACCATTTTGGAATTACCAGCAAATTAATGTAAAAATACTTTGTAATTTTAAGCATTTTAAAAAACTCTATATGGAATATATTAGGCCTGTGTCTTGTTGAGACTAGGTTTGTCTCAGCAAAGTAACACAGCCAGTCCTAATTAGCCGAGACTAGCCAACAGATTGTAACATAGTATTTTCAGCCAAATTTAAACAAAATTCATTAGAATTATATAAAAATATTTATTTTTTACAGTTTTTATACAATTAGAACAAGAGACTTTTTAAAAATACATAATGCATGAAGGAAAAAATAAAGTATAATACTTCTATACACAATAGGTAATTCTGTCTCTAGTCAACAATAAATTAAACCCCTATTTCAATTTTAGAAAGTAATTGTGCCCACCAATTCATTTGATCATTTCTGCTATATTTTCTCTCCCTGAACCATAACTCATGTAATTTGCAATCTCAACTCCAGTGCTAATCAAATGGAAAAGAAATGGAAAATAAACCACTACTATAAAGCAAAGTTGTGGCTCTTTCTTGGCAGCTTTTGTAAGGTCACAAAAAGGGAATTCAGAATTTGGTTGCCTCTCTGACATTTGATCAGAACATTCCTAGGAATGGTGGGTTTATGAGAGGCCTAGAAAGTTCTTCTGAACACTCTGAATTTATAGTTATAGTGCCATTTAAAGTATATCATGGCAATCTGGAATGTCTAAGTCATTCTGGTCTCAATTTATTCATGTCTATACTATTATATATTTGGTTGTTTTGTCATCAGTTATAGATCAGTGAATAAAATGGTCATCTAAAAATGCTCTAGTTGTGTAGAGTATATGCTTTGATAGTTTAAAATTCTCCAAATGGAGACATTAGACAATAATTATTATTTTAAATTATTAAATGAGTATTTAACCCCTTTAAATTACATTTTAAAACTTTAATGGAAATTAACACAGAGAGAAATTTATTTTAAAGTAATAGTAAGGATTTATCCAATTTACAGAAAAGAAATACAATTAAGAGATAAAGAACAAAACTCCATTAATGTAAAAGTCACTGGCTACTATCTAGCACAGGAACAAATGGATTGCATTCAGCAGTTTCAAAGCACTAAAAAGATCTTAAAGTTTAGATGGACAAAACAGATGTGTATATTTCTTTATATTAAATTTAAGTATGAATTTTTTTCTCTGACAGATCAGACCCAGAAAGTTACTTTATCAACTTTTATGCATTTGAACATTTGCAACATATAGCAATCCTTTGTTTAGTAATCTTCTGTATAAATATAAAAATCTGAGATATGTGAAAATGGTTTTCAAATCATACTATTTCTTCACAGCTTTATAGATAATTATAATGTTCAAACTTTGAATATCCATGTTATTTGATATATCTGTACAGAAAGAATAAGATAAAAAACATTTAATAAAATTAAATATATATGATTTGCAAAATTGTTGTCTGACACTTGCTGTGTGCTGTTTCAAAGAGTGCATAGGATATTTCTGCAGCAATCAAAAACATAATATCTTTTAAAAAACTCAAATTTTAAATTTCCTCTAGTAATTATTCTAATCCCTGGAAATGTTCAAGTTTTGATTTTTAGATGCAATAGGCATTTTGTTACATATATGTATATTTTATCCTTAAACTTTTATATTTTCAAACCATTTGAACATTATGATCAGATTCAGCATGATGATTTTCTCTTAGAATCTGTAGAAGTCCTCTGTGCAGCATTAATGTTGAGATTCCCAGTGCACCACTGTGAAAAACCAGGTAAGTTACCACTATGCTTTAGTGGGATTTCCTGCAGGTTTGGGATCATAACCATATAGGAAAGTAGCTGTTATTACAAGGATGGCTCCAAGGAAAAAGACACTAAATAGATGAAGAAAAAATGAAGAAGAGAAAATCAGATTAAAAACAACACAAATTATATTTCTTTACTATAAAACACAAATATAATTTGGGAAAAAATGCTCCAGTAACATGGCTAACAAATACTAAGTGGCTACTAGGTTCCAGATATTCAGCTGGGTGTTTTACATGCATTATCTCATTTAGTTCTCAAACAACTTTATGAAGAAGGACTAGCATTGCCCTCATTTGTTAATATAAGAAGAAACAGGTTTAGAGAATTTAAATAATTGTCTTAAAGTCCCACAGCTTGAAGCAGAAAATGGGATTCAAACTTGGGTATGTCTGACTCTAGAGCCAAACCTGCACTTCCATCCACTGTGCTATATATACTGTAGTCTCCCAAAATAAGTATGTATAAAATGTTGTGTTTCATCTTTTTTTAAAACCTTTTTTAAAAACTGTAGTTAATTTATAATGTTTTGTTAGTTTGGGGTATACAGCAGTTATTCCGTTAGACATGTATGTGTATATAAAGTATTTCATTTTAGTATGCTTTTTGCCTATAATACATTGAAGACTAACAGATTTCAATTTTTTAACAAAATTTGAAAATATGCAGGGAAAACTGCACTCTTTTCAAACCAAAGTAAAGTTCAGTTTAAAGTCAAAGGTATTAATAAATAAAACTCAGGACTAATTTTTACAGTAGTAGTGTTAGTTGCTCATTCATGTCTGACCATTTGCAACCCCACAGACTGAAGCCCACCAGGCTCCTCTGTCCATGGTATTCTCCAGGCAAGAATACTGGAGTGGACTGCCATTCCCTTCTCTGGAGGATCTTCCCAACTCAGGGACTGAACCCGGGTCTCCTGCATTGCAAGCAGATTCTTTACTATCTGAGCTACAGGGAAGATCAGTTTTTATAGGATGCTTTAAAAAAGGAAATTAGATTAAGTGCAAGAAGACTTGTTTTTTTCTTCATCTATCCACATATATATAATATACCTTATTATAAACTAGAAATGAATAGAAACTGGTACTGGAACTTAAACTGAATATAAACTAGAATATCAATCTTAACTTTTAACGTGTATATTCTTTGAAGTGCTGTTACAGGGATATGAATTAGTCTTGTTTTTAAAGTTTTATTAACAGTTATGATTTAAAGGCCCTTCATAATACAGTCCTTGCAGTCTTATCTCCCACACTCCACCCAACCCCCTCCAGGGAACACAACATGCCTTTCGGGACACTGTCTTTGTAGATGTTATTCCTCTGCCTGCAATGTCCCTCCCAAGAAAACTGCTTATTGATAACAACTCAGGTCTAAAGTCTCTAAGACTAACTTCCCCAAGCAAAGTTACTCTATGGTGACACTTTATCACACTATAGTAAATAATATGATATTTACATTCTGCTCCTCTGTTCAACCATGTGTTCCTCACTCATCATTATATTCTAAGAACCTAGCTTATATAGGGAGCTTAGTCACTACCTGTTATGATACGTCTAGTGTTGACTTGTTGCAGATGGGCAACTTTTCAAAAGCCTTGAATACAGGTATATGTAGACAATTAAGAGAACATAATACTTCCTACAATGTATCCTAAAGAAAATTACTACCACAGGAATATTTGGTTAACTACTTAGACTCTGACTGAGCACTTTCTTGGTCAATCATAATGAGCTTTTCCTAGCTTTCCAGAAACCTGGAATTGTATAAAATCACATGCTCAGTTGGAAAGTTGTCTGATCCACTTTCTAGGAATCCATTCTATGATATCTCTAACAGGATCTACTAGAATATCTATTACTATCAGGAAACCCCTGCTTTCCCAATCCAGCTATTTTTAGATGGTTCTGAGAGAAAAAAATTTTAAGGAAGAAGCTGCCAGAATTTCATACTTAAAGGATTTGCACCCCCTCTTTCTAATGGATTGTATATGTACTTCCATTGCTGCATTGATCATAGTTATAATTTATTCTGTTTCTCCGATCACTGAGACCTCCTTGAAGATAGAAAATCATATCTTATTCATGCATTCCTATTTCTCTAGGATCTTCTAGTACACTGACAGACACATAGTGGAAACAATAAATTTTTGATAAAAGAATGCTGCTGCTGCTAAGTCGCTTCAGTCGTGTCTGACTCTGTGCTACCTCATAGACCGCAGCCCACCAGGCTTCCCTGTCCCTGGGATTCTCCAGGCAAGAACACTGGAGTGGGTTGCCATTTCCTTCTCCAATGCATGAAAGTGAAAAGTGAAAGTGAAGTCGTTCAATTGTGTTCAACTCTAGCGACCCCATGGACTGCAGCCTACCAGGCTCCTCCGTCCATGGGATTTTCTAGGCAAAAGTACTGGAGTGGGGTGCCATTGCCTTCTCCAAATAAAAGAATAAGCAAGTCTAAATATAAGGATGGTAACACCAATAAGCAAAAAATGAGCACCTAAAAACAGGAAAGGGAATACTGGTGATATGATATCAGTAGAGATGTCCAGCAGCCAGCTGAAAATAGGAATTTAGAGTTAAGGTGAAGTTGGGACTTCTTCATAGAGAGGACAGGTTAAGACATGACAGTTGATAAGATGGATAAGAAAGTGAGTGAGAACTGACAGGTTACCAAAGGAACAATCAGAAAGGCAGGTACAGGGCTCAAGGGTAGTACTGAGAAACCAAAAAACTGTTTCAGTAGGTGAAATGGGGATAACAAAGGAAAATATATTATTACATTCAGAATATAGATCTTTGCATTTATTAGATAATGGAAGTTTTCCACAAAAGTAAAAATACATAAAGATGGAAGGCTTAGCTATCTATTTTAGGAAAAATAACCTGTCTCCTCCATCTAACTTGGTGTCCTATGCATATTCTCAAAACAACAGTATCATTGTCTTTTCTCCTTTTATCTTCATCCCAACATACTCTACATGCTCCCTCAGAAACACGGATTTACACATACAAGTAAGCACCTTACTAAAAAAACTCTTTTGTTCCTCTGCTTGTTTACTTGTTCATTTACTTATTTTATTCCCTGCATGATTCAAAGATTTAAAGTTATCACCTTGGCCTTATATGAGGTTTTAATTTTTTTTAAGGTATGCCTTTTTAAGTTACCCTTAAAATCTACAAGTACTAAACATTCTCAAATAATATTAAAGCATGTAATTTCCCCCATTTAATAGGTAGGGAATTTAATGTTGTATTTAGTCACTAAGTCATGTCTGTCTCTTTTTAGACCCCATGCATGGACTGTAGCCCTTAGGGTCCTCTATCTAAGGGATTTCCCAGGCAAGAATACTGGAGAGAGCTGCCATTTCCTTCTCCATGGGATCTTCCGACCCAGGGACTGAATCCATGTCTCCTACATTGCAGGCAGATTCTTTATCGCTGAGCCACCTGGGAAGCCCTTAGGTAGTTTAGGTAGGGAATAAAACATCGTTAAGATAGAGGTGCTAATTATTAGTCTCACTAGTAATTCATTTCCAAACCAAGCTAAAAACAGCAACACTTTTAAATTCATGCCTCAGAAAAATTACAGATTTCAACACACACGTCCCAGTCCTACTGTTCAAGTTTCTAGAGAAGAACCAAACGATAAATGTTCAACATAAAAATATAACAAGCATATTACATTTTTCTACTACCATATTCCACCCATAATCCTATGTTACTCTTACTAACACAAACGAATTTTACTAACTCTTAAAATTTTAAGATCTTAAACATTCATTCAACAATCAGAGTATCTATTATATGCCAAGTTCTGGCCTTGCTTACTTATCAGATGGTGATAAGACTTTGGAAGACAGAAGGAAAGAATGTTGAAAGACGGGTTGCTCTTTTTTTAGAGACATCTCTTGATAAAGGGATGTTGGAGCTAAGATCTGAAGACATGAGGGAGTATGCCATGTGAATATGTAGGGGATGAGTATTCCAAGAAGAATAAAGGGCAAATCAGAGCCCATAGCAAAAAGGTTAAAAAAAAAAAAAAAAGGCAAACAAGAGGTAAGTAATGTCAGATGAGGATACAAAGATAGATAAAAGCCAAACCAAAGAGGCCACTGATGGTGACAACTTTTGAGTGACATGGGAAGCAATCAGAAGGTTCCTGAGTACACTGATTTTGAAAATAATCATTCTGGTTACTGAATGGGGAAAATTCAGAGACATAGGTGAAGAAGCAAGGAGGCAAGTCAGGAGCCTATTTCCTTAATCTAGATGATAAATGAGGGTGACTTGGATCATGGTGATAGCATTAGAGGTTGTAAGAAACAGTCAGACTCTGGCAATATAAAAAAGGAAGCGTTAATAGGATTTGTCTCTGTGTTAGAATGACATGTGAGAGGAGAGTAAAGAGAAGGATGACTTCACTGAGAAAATAAAAAATTTTCACATTTTAACTTTCTCTTATAAAACTATCTATGTCCATATCTATAGACTCTGCCTTCAAAGAAGGATAAATTGTGTTCCTAAGTTAAAAGGCCTAAGCAATTGAAAGAATGAAGGTATGTACAACAAATTGAGAACCCTGACAGAGATGGGGAATGAGTTATCTAGTAGACACCGAAGAGAAAATAGACAAATGGACAATTATATATAAAGGCCTGGAGTTCAAATTTAAATTTGAAGTTATTAGCCTATAAACAGTATTTAAATTCATGAGAATAAAGATCACCAAGGAAGTGAGAGCAGATATAAGCCCAAAGACAAATGAAGACAGTATTCCAAAGTTTAGAAAATAAGAAGATGAAGAGGGAGTGAAATTATAGGAAACTAAGGATGGTATCCTAGAATCCATTAAAATATAATCTCAGTACCCTGGGATTACAAGTTAATAATTGTAGACCAAATATAACTTTATGTTATATGTTATACTTTATTAATCCTCACTCTGTCTTCTCTCTTGGTATCCATGACACTGCACAGTCCTGGGTCTCCTGCTTCACCCATCATTCTTTTTGCAATTCTCTAGACTATTTTTCTCCCTAAAGAACTTTCTCATGAGCCACCTTTTCAAAGGTGACTCAAATTATCTTATAAACAAATTATCTTCTTCAAGAATGTCACCTCCTTTCCTGGCTTAAGCTATATAAATTCTTAAAATGACTTTATATGACTTAATAATTTTTAAAAATATGACTTTTAACTTTGGGGGAAAGACCACCATTCAGATCTACTGGGGAAATTCTGGCCAGCCAAACTGTGTAAAAAACTGTCTAGTGTTAGACTTTCATGCATTTAATTTGAAACCCTTTTAAAAAGGGAGTTAAATGAATCTTACTACATTTCTTTAAAAGCTGTAATAGAACAAAATTTTTCAGATCAGATCATATGAAAGACTCATTTTTCTAAATAAGATCTAAAGAAATAGAAAAGAATACACTACCTGGTTGGTACAAAATCTTGTAGCCAAAAATAAGATATTAGTGTTGATAATATTATGGACAAAGAGGTTGCAAATCCTTTCAAAATGTTATCCGCATACTTAATAACAGCAGCTATTACAAGGCCTCCCAGTGCCTGCAGAAGTTTTAAAAGATTATTTTTAAAAATAGACACATATAAAACTGCTTTTCAAAATACTTTTTTGTCCTATAATCTGATTCCATTAAATAAGTGATTTTTATTAAACATTTTGTAACATATGAGCATCTAGGTTTTGTTCAATAGACTCTCTATTTCAAAAGGTATCGGATAAAATAACTACCAGAAGAATCTGCAGTTTGTTATAATGGAGTTTGACCATATTATGAATAAAATATCTATCCTTATCCAATTTAGTAATTAAACATCAATTCTTCAGACAAATGTGGGAAGATTGAATACTCTGATTAGTGAAATATTATTTTTGATTAAAAATAAAATGTAACTTGATATTTTACTAGCCTTTTAATTGCCTAACTTGGCTTTCTTCCTCAAGTTTCTTCCCATTCTAATCTACCTTTCAAATTGCTGTCAGAGTACTCTTCCTGAAGCACTTTAATCATTCTCTTTAAGAGTATAGAAAGAACTTTCTGCCAAATCCCTCTCAAATTCCAAATTGTAGCTACTTAAATAATGGTTTTACCATATCTCATAGTTTTGTTTTCTACCAAACCCTGGAGAAGGGAATGGCAACCCACTCTAGTACTCTTGCCTGGAGAATTCCATGGACAGAGGAGCCTGGTGGGCTACAGTCCATGGAGTCGCAAAGAGTCAGACATGACTCATTTCATTTCACCAAACTCTACGTATCAACTCCCAAATCTGAGTTACCCACTTTCATTGCACCTCTTCAAATGGTAAAAGCTTTAAGAGAGAAAGTCACAAATTATGCCAATGAGCTCACTATAAATAGATGTTTGAGTCCTGTTATTTCTTGGCAGTGCTCTCATTCTTCTATTTTCTCCCTCATACCAGCTGTACCAAACCTTTTAAATTCTTCTCAAGTCTGTAGTCCCTTCTTAAGGAAAGAGGGCTTTCCTCCTCAACAGGATAAAAGCCATCATAAAATCTTTCTCAAATTTTCTCTGAATTTTCACTTATCCCTATCTCCTTTTCTCTTATCTTAAAAATAGAAGTATCCTTCCTGCTTTCAAAACACACTTATCCTTTGCTACCTTCTCACCCATCTTCCCTAAGGGACTTTCAGCTTCAAATATCTCTAGAGAAAGGCTGTGAAGGCAGAGACTTGTATCTTCATTTTTGTTTCCTCCAGAGTACTTAAGTATTTTTTGAAGATGAAATTACTCAACCCTTGAATAATTTCAAGTTATAAACTGAGGTTATTTGATAGGGATACTCCAATATGTAATGAATATTAAACTTTTAAACTGTTACAGATTTAAATATCTAGATCTTCTTGAGCTTGAATGAACTGACTTTAGACTTCCTGTGAAATGATTAGAACTGTAGAAAAATTAAAAGTTATATTCGTCCTCAGCTTTAACTCTTTTATTATTCTTAATCTTGCATTTTCATTATGTTAAATTTAAATACCATAAAGTTTACATTACGGCATTTAGATCAGTCCTATTTTAACTTCCCTGAATAAACTAGATATAATGAGAGTACTAACAGGAGAAGCCCTTTTTCCTCCTATCAGTACATCATAGCTATTTTGATTTTCTATGTTAAAATAAAATTTATTAGCATAAATACAAGAATTTAAATGCTTTACCTGAAGAACAACAACTATCCAGGTCAGTCGGTTATATCCCTGAAAAAACCCATTCTTTGATACCAGTTCTCCATCATAAACATATACACCCATTAATCCAAATATACTCCCAAAGAAACCTTAAAAAAAAAAAAGTAAAGTCTATGTTATATGTCCTTTGGTTTGTCAGGAGAGAGATTTTTCCATTAACATTACCAATAATTTTAAACTTTTCCATTTTGATAAAATTTGATTAGAAGTTTTTTTAGTGGTATAATTATATAAACTTAGAAAAAATATACTTAGTACTATATTATGACTAAGAAAAAGACATGGGAATGTAAAACAGAACAGATTACCAGCTTTGGGGCACTGAAAAAATAGAGTGTATACATTACAGGACTGTATGGATACCCCATTCAAATATTTGTAAAATGTGCACTTTTGTATATTTCATTGTATCTTCCTATTGCTAGATCTACATTTTCATATATTCACATTCATATATGCAGATATAATAACTCAGGTATGTGGTATGGCATTTTTTTTTAATTAGAAATTTTGGATGTATGATAAGTAATATCCAAAAAGTCAGAAAAGAAACAGTCAGCCACAGGCAACATCAGAAGGTTGTTACTGAAGTCTCACCATTAGGGAAAAGTCAGCTCAGTGAGAGAAGGAAATGTGTCTTGTTCACTGCTGAATCCCTTACTTCTACCACAGAGCTTATGGTAGACTTATCCCTTATGACTACTGGAACTAAGATTTCCTGGAGCAATCCTAAACTATGAATAAATAAATGGTTATACTACAGGAGTCACCTCTTTAGGGGAAATTCTCTGGTAACATATGCAAAGAGTGCATGGTAAAGCAAATTTCTAAATAAAGTCACAACTAATCAAAGTATTCCATGATGAAAAAGGAACCAAAAGGGATGTGAAATGTTCTTTCTAAAATTTTATTTGCAACAACAAGCAGTTTTTATAAGGTTTATTTAATTAAAGATACATAGAAATCTTTAAATATAACAATATAATCACTTTAAAAGTAATGTTAGAAAACATTTAAAACTTACCAAGTTGAATGTTTCTTATCCACACTGATTGTTTGGTTTCTTTTAAGATTTTCTCAAAGTAAACCCCAGCAAAGCCACTGGAAAAACATGCTGTGAGAACTGCCATGAGGCCTACAAATTGTGAGCCAGCTGAAAGTTCCTTAGAATTAAGCTCTTGAGAATCTGAGGGCCACTGAACAAAAAGAAACAACACAAGTTTAATTCCTATAATATTTTACAAAATACATGTTTAGAGCCCACTCTTAGACCTTAAGGTAAAAATGCAACCATTTCCATTCCTGGGGATTACAGAGGAGAGCTTTTGAAAAAACCTTAGAATCATTTTTTTTTTCCATAGTGATATTGCCTTTACAATCTATAATTTTAAAAATACCCTAAAAAAAAGAGCTGCTGTTGCTGCAGTTTAGTCAGTAAGTTGTGTTCGACTCTTTGCAACCCCATGGACTGCAGCCCGCCAGGCTGCTCTGTCCATGGGATTTTCCAGGCAAGAATACTGGAATGAGTTGCCATTTTCTTCTCCATAAAAAAGAGAGAATGAATAAATGCACAGATGCACAAAATAGCCTCTACAAGCAGATTGGTTATAGAAATTCAGAGTGTGAAGTATTGGAGCAGCAAAAATAAGTCCAGAGTGGTTGCTATATTATGGAAGGTCCATATCAAGCTAATCATTCTGAGCTTTATTCTGTAGATCAGCATTCCTAAAACTTCACTTATTTCTCTATCCTTCTCATGGTTTTTGCCTACCTGAACTATTAGTTACTTGATTTTTTAAAATACCTCACTTTTAAAAATTGAATACCAACTACTTTACCTTAAGTAGGACTATGAAAATATGGGTTTGATATGCCAATTATATTTCAGTAATACTCAGTTAATATCAGGAATATTTATTGAAAATATACAATACATACCACACTCTAAGGAAACTGACTGTGGGGAGAGGGAAGGAGGACTTTGGATAGCAGGAAATTGACATGATTAGATTTATTTTTAGATAGCCCACAGTGGTGAATAAGTGGAGGCTGAATTTTCGGTGATGGTAAAAAACAAAACAAAACCATCAATTAGGATTTGCTGCAAAAGATTACTTGAGAAACAAAGAAGTCATGAAATGGGGAAATGTTAGTAGAGACAGACAAGGACAGAATCAAGAAGTATTAGAAAACAGTCACAAAGTCTTAGTGATTGGATGTATAGGCTGAAGGAAGACTCTAGGACAACTCTCAGGCTAGGTAAAGAATGCCTGGAAAAAAATAGAAATAAAGAACAGGTTTGGTGGGGGAAAGGTAAAGTTTAGTTTTGGATACACTTGGTTTATAAGGCCTACTGAAGTGAAAAGTGAACCTGTTAGTCGCTCAGTCATGTCCAACTCTTTGAGACTCCATGGACTGTAGCCTGCCAAGCTCCTCTGTCCATGGAATTCTCCAGGCAAGAGTACTGGAGTGGGTAGCCAGTCCCTTCTCCAGGGAATCTTCCTGACCCAGGGATCCAACCCAGGTTTCCTGCATTTCAGGTGGATTCTTTACTGTCTGAGCCACCAGGGAAGCCCACAACCAACCAAAGACGTCCAATGGGCTTTTAGATATACAAATCTGAAACTAGAGGTGATAACCAGAGTTGATGACACAGATCAAGAACCCATCAGCATATGAATTAATAAAAACATCCAGAAAGAATGAAATCTCCAAAAATAAGGACATAATTTAAGAGAAACAATAAGCCTATCAACAACCCCAATCTCTAATGTGTATATGAGGGAAGAGGACCCCCGGAAGGAAACCACTAAGGAACCATTAGAAAGATGTGAAAAGAACCAAGAAGGAGTGTATCAGGGAAGCTGACAGACAATAGGAAGGGAGTGACTGATCTCAAATGATCCGATACTAAGTAAAAATCAGCTTTGTTTTACAAAGTGTCTTACTTCCCTAAATAGACTATTCACTTCTTTGCCTCAGATTATTTGATTTGATTTGATTTCTTTGTATCATTTATAGTCCCAATGTGGTATCTTCCTCATGGGGAAGCCCTCAAAAACAGTTGTGAGAATAAGCATTAATTTGCATCAACAAAGAACAACCATACTCTCCAAAATGAGATTCTGAAACTGTGATAAAAATGAAAGTTATACTTATCTTGAATAGTTACCTGTACAAAAGCAACTCCTGTCATCAAAATTACTAGGGAGAGCCACTGGTACACACTTAATTTTTTACTAAGCATTGACACAGAAAATAGTGCAGTTGTAAGAATTTTCAACTGATATGTGACCTGAAAAAGAAAACAGCTGATATTACTGTTTGTCTGTTTCTTAGAAGGATTACTAGAAATGTATTTTAGATACCTGATAAGTAGCTGCATCGAGATTTGACAGTGCCACATAGAGTAAATTATTCTGAAGAGTATATATCCCTGATGGAATAGCAAGTTTAAGCGTTTCCATAGGTTTATTAAGAATTTCATCATGTAGTATTCGATTCAGTGCTCTTAGACTACATTCTAGGAAAAAACACGAAATGGACAAAATCAGTAATTAAGTAACTCTGAATCCGTTCCATGTTCTCTCTCAAATCCTTGTTTTCTTCACCTGTAAAAAAAATGGAAATTCAGCTACCTATTAAGATACTTCAAGGTCTACAGACATACCTCAGAGAGGTTGCAGGTTCAGTTCTAGACCACAGCCATAAAGTGAGTATCACAATAAAGTACAGAATTTTTTTGGTTTCTCAGTGCAAATAAAAGTTATGTGCACACTGTATGATAATCTGTTAACTGTGCAATAGGATTATGTCTAAGAAAATCTACATATCTTAATTAAAAAATACTTTATTGCTAAAAAATGCTCATTATCATTTGACAATGCTGGGTTGCCACAAATCTTCAATTTGTAAAAAACACAATATCTGCAATAAAATAAGGTATGCTGCTGCTGCTGCTAAGTTCCTTCAGTTGTGTCCAACTCTGTGCGACCCCATAGACGGCAGCCCACCAGGCTTCCCCATCCCTGGGATTCTCCTGGTAAGAACACTGGAGTGGGTTGCCACTTCCTTCTCCAATGCATGAAAGTGAAAAGTGAAAGTGAAGTCACTCAGTCGTGTCCAACACCAGCGATCCCATGGACTACAGCCCACCAGGCTCCTCCATCCATGGGATTTTCCAGGCAAGAGTACTGGAGTGGGGTGCCATTGCCTTCTCCAAAATAAGGTAAATCTATACCTTTAATGATATTAATATTTCAAATGTTAAATCTTAGAAGATAGTGTATTAAGAAGTGCCTTGTCTTTATAATAATATATATCTTTCACTGGGAAATAAATCAAATTGATATGCACACACATATATTTATGATAATAAAAATCTCATAGTATTAATTTGTCAACCAAGTATTCTTACTTTATCATAGCAACATTATAATACCTAGTATTTTATAATACATTCTATCAGTCATTCATGCCAATTAATAATTATGAAGACTTTAATCATAAAATGGTATCGGTTAGGAAGTGGGTTTAGCTCAAACAGCAGAAAACTCAACCAACACTGGCTCAAATCCACAGGGATTTGTCTCACATTACCATGAGTCCAGGTCCAAAGCTGCTACAGCAGCTCAGTAATGACATCAGGGACCTAAGTTTCCTCTCTCTCTCTTTCTCTCTCTCTCTCTCTATATAAGGTTTTTAATTTCATGCTTTTCATCTATTGTCTACATGATTTTTACAACAGGTTACCAAATGACTGAGCACCTCTGGTTCTTCCTTTTGGCAACCAAAGAAAAAGAGGAGGGAACAGTGGCCTAGCAGGCATCTTCTTCCCTCTCACTGATCAGGGCTGTGTGTTGCATGCCTACCCCATGCTGCAAGGGAGCTGGAAAATCAACCCTTCTCTTTTATATTCTCCACTTTAGAGATAAGAAAGGGGGGAAGGAGTTAACAGTGGACTCTGAGCTAGCCAATCCACAGTATCAATCACAAAAAAAGTCCAAAGAACTTTAAGAGATACATAATCTCCCAAAGAAAGGAGAAAGTCTAAGGAACCCTACCACTCTACCGATAATGACACTTTATAGATGACTCTCTCTCTCAATATAAAATCTGAAAACTTTGATTATGAAAACTGTTTTAAAATGAAAATAACTTTTAAAAATGCTGCTAGATATTCATCCTTTCTTGACTCTAAGATAGTCAAAAAAGTATGTAAGTAGTTAAAAATTACCAAGATTTTTTCTTAGTTTTGGCAGAAAAAAATCTAAAATATTAGCGCATTCTTAAAATTAAATTTTTAAATAATTAATGTTATCACATTTTTCTTATTAGCAGTCTGAGGGTAGTGAAATTGAGTGTTGTGGCTTTAATTTGATTTTTCTCATTGCTAGAGAGGTAGAGCATCTTTTTAAACATTTATTATTTTCTGAATACAAATGCAATCTCTTTTTGTCTCTCCCAGATCGATACACTCCAGTACAATGGCCAACATGACAGTTTCAAAAGTATACAAAATTTACAAACAACCCAATTCAAAAATGGGCAACAGACTTAAGCAGACATTTCTCTAAAGATACACAAATGGCCAATAAGCAAATGAAAAGGTGCTCAACATTATCAGTCATCAGGGAAATGCAAATCAAAACAACAATGGGATACTACTTCACACCTACTAGAATGGCTGTAATTTTTAAAAAATGGAAAATAATAAGTGCTAGTGAGGATATGGAGAAATTGGAATTCTTATACATTGCTGGTAGGGATCTAAAATGGTGCAGCTGTTGTGGAAAAGTCTCACTGTTCCTCAAAATGTTAAACAGAATTACCATATGACTCAGCCATTCTATCCTGAAGTATATATTCAAAAGAAATGAAAGCAGAGACTTGTGTGTCTAATGCAGGATTATTCATTGTTTATCACAGCATTATTTACAATAGCCAACGAGTGGAACAACTCAAGTGTCCATCAATACAAGAATGGATAAAATGTTACACAGATCTTTTTTCAGTTACAATGGGTTATATTCCAATAAACCCACTATAAGCTGAAAATATCTTAAGTAAAAAATGCATTTAATACACTTAACCTACCAAACATCATAGCTTAGCCTAGACTACCTTAAATGTGCTCAGAACACTTAAACGTTATCCTAATATTGGGCAAAATCATCTAACACAAAGCCTATTTCATAGTAAGTGTTGAATATCTCATGTAACTTATTGAATACTGTACTGAAAGGAAACACAGACTGGTTATATGGGTAAGAATGGTTGTAAGTGAACTGGTTGTTTATCCTTGAGATTGCGTGTCTGACTGGGAGCTGCAGGTTGCTGTGGCTGCCCAGCACCCTGAGAGTATCGTATCACTAGCCCAGAACAAGATCAAAATTCAAAGTATGGTTTCTGCTTAATGCATATCACTTTAATGCCATCATAGGAAATGGCAACCCACTCCAGTATTCATGCCTGGAAAATCCCATGGACAGAGGAGCCTGGTGGGCTAGAGTTCATGGGGTCGCAAAGAGTCAGACATCAGTGAGTGACTGAGCACAGCACAAAGTCAAAAAAATCATTAAGTCGAACCATCATTAAGTTGGGGACCTCCAATGTATATATATATACACACATATACATACAATGGAATACTATTTAGCCATAAAAAGAAATAAATTCTAAGACATGTTACAATATGTGTATGTGTGTGTGTGTGTGTGTGTGTGTGTGTATATAAAATTAGTCATGGCTGAACTAATCATGCAGCAAATAAAATAAAAAAGCTTAGACTTTAGTAAAAAATTATGACTCCTCTAAATTATTCTTATTCTCAAAATTATTGTAAATGTAAGAAACTATGCTTCATATTTATAGCATTAATCAGGACATAAAATCACAATATAGATTAGAATAAGATACTTTTATTACTAGACTAAAACTATCTTAATAAAATGAAAATTGAAATGTTCTTAATGCAATAGTGTTCCAATGTGTAGTCACCTATATATATATATATATCATATACATACGCGTACCTATATATATATATGTATGTATGTATGTGTGGACTGTGTGTGTTAAGTCGCTTCAGTCATGTCCAACTTTTTGTGACCCCATGTACCGTAGCCCGCCAGGCTCTTCTGTCCATGGGATTCTCCAGACAAGAATACTGGAGTGGGTTGCCACTTCCTACTCCAGGGGATCTTCCTGACCCAAGGATCGAACCCGAGTGTTTTGTGGGTCCTGTGTTGCAGGCGGATTCTTTACTGCTGAGCCAATAGGGAAGTCTTATATATGTGTGTGTGTGTGTGTGTGTGTGTGTCTATGTATGTATGTATGTATGTGTGTGTGTGTGTGTGTGTATATACATACACATATATATATATGAATAACTCCAAAACAATTAAATAAACTTCAGTGACTTAAAAAAAAACCAAAAAACCCTAGATACCTACTGCTATCTTTGTAGACTAATAAAATGCAGGCCATTATCTTCAAAAGTTCAGCAACAACCACAGCTGTAGATGACAGATAACGAGGCCCCTCTTCTTTTAATGTCCTAGAATAACGCATCGTCAGAACCAAACTGGTAGTCTGAAAGACCAAAATTCCTAAAGAAAGGTATTTTAGGTTGGCTGACATTGTTTTATCTTCATTTGCCTGAAAAACAAAATACACAGGGCAAATAAAGTTAGAAAACATAGAAATTAGAAACATTAAAAATCAGTAAGAGATGTCTCATTCCAAAGAAGATAAAGTGCATTCCACCCTATTTTTCCTGCTAGTTACAACTATAAATCTTGGACCAAAGACAAAGCAACTATAAGGAGACTCTGAAAAGGTGAAAAAATAAGACAAACTGGCTAGAGACTGCAGATCTTGAGAAATGTAGCAGTGAATTCCCTGGAGATTTTTGCCACTCATGTATCTCACCCTGGGTGCTATAGCAGTTCACAACCTGGAACCACCAACAGATGTAGGTCAATAAGAAAAACGCCGTAAGAAAAAGCCCACCGTCTCCAACCGAGGACTGGGAAGACAGCAGTCCTACAGGATGCGACCTCCCCAACTGAGTGCTGTGTAATCTGTGAGCAGAGCTTTGATGACCATCCCTAACGTGCACAAATGACAACAGAGTTGGTGGCCCTCCCACCCCCACCAGACACTGTAGCCAAACAGATCATGGGGGCAGAGCTCTGCCAACCACTCCTGCCCTATACAAGGTGAATGGCATTGAAGGTGCAGACCCATCCCTCCCTCTCCAGTGTCTATTTAAGTAGGAACCAAAGTCTCATAACGCTCTAAATGCCCAGGATACAATCCAAAATGAGTGTACTCATCATACTCAAAGACAAAAAAATCTCAACTAGGATAAATAAGGACAATCAACAGGCAACAACACATAGTTAGTACAGATGTTGGAATTATCAGTCAAGAATTTTAAAGCCGTCACTACAAAAACGTACCACCAACAAGCAATTTTAAACATTCTTGAAATAATTTTATATCTACATCATTGAAAAAAATAGTACAGAAGTTCTCATGTACACTTCATCCAGTGTCCCCCAAAAATAAAAGAAGCAAAGCTCCAATATTTTTCCTAAAGTAATTTAATATTAACTCTAAGAGACTCACTTTAAATATGAACATACAAACATGTTAAAAAGTAAAAGGAATGGAAAAAGATAAGCCATGATAAAAATAGCTATGAGAAAGTTGGAGGAGTTAGATTAGTATCAGGCAAAACAGATTACATAAGAATTATTTTTAGAATTAAAGGATACTTCATAATGATAAAAGAGTCAACACATCAAGAAGATATTATAA
Source organism: Bos mutus (assembly GCF_027580195.1). Lineage (NCBI taxonomy): Eukaryota > Metazoa > Chordata > Mammalia > Artiodactyla > Bovidae > Bos > Bos mutus. The sequence goes on from NC_091619.1 coordinate 41,769,955, forward strand.
ATGTACATGTGCTAACATAGCTTTAAATACATAAAGCTGACAGAACTAAAAGGAAGAACAGGTAAATCTACAGTCAGAATGTGGGATTTTAACCCACCTTTCTCAGTAATTGATAGAATACACACACACACACACACACACACACATACAACCCAGTAAGAATACAGAAGATCTGAATAACACCATCAGTCACTAAAACCCTGTAGACTTGGAGATGACCCACTAAGATCCTCCTTCAAGGAAGGACTTAATGTAGTGTGCATGGTCAGTCAACTGCCTCTCTGCCCCAAGCCACATCTTTGCTTCAAATTCATCTAAAGATTCAATCTCAAAAAAAAAAAAAAAAAAAGAATCCCTGAAGCGGTTTTTTTTTTTGGTAGAAACTAACAAACTGATTTGAAAATTTATAGGAAAATACAAAGGACCTGGACAACCAAAAGGATTTTGAAAAGGAAAAATAAACTGGAAGGGGTTAAACTACTGAAATTCCAGACTCACTATAAAGCTCTAGAAATAGACTGTTATTAACATAAGGACAGAAGAATAGATCAATGGAACAGAATGAATTCCAGAACAAGACCCATACATATTTGGTCAAATAATTTTGACAAAGGTACCAAAAAGAAAGCATAGTCTTTTTAACAAATAATTCTGAAACAATGAGCTATCTGTAATTTTTTAAACGAACCACTATTTATCTGCCTCGTGCCAAATATTAACTAGAAATAGAGCTGTTATAAAAGCTAAAAATATAAATATTCAGGGTAAAAACATAGGAGAAAATCATATCCACATTTCTTACAAAACGCACAAACCACAAAAGAGAAATATGGAAAAAGTGGACATTGTCAAAGTTTAAATCTGCTCTTCTGAAGATACTGTAAAAATAATGAAAGGCAAACCACATCATGGGGGAAAATATTCTCAATACAAAAATCTGACCATGGCCTTGTATCTAGAATGTATATAGAACTCTTATAACACAATGAGTAGAAAAAAATTACCCAAATGAAAATGGACAAAAGATTTGATAAACATTTCACCAACAAAAGAAAAAATGGCTAATATGCCCACGAAAAAATGTTCAATATCACAGTCATTAGAGAAATACAAATTAAATCCACAATGAGATAACATTATATACCTACGAGAACAGATGAAATCTTAAAAACTGATGCTACCAAGTGTTGAAGAGGGTTTAAAGTGAAAAGAACTCTCAATTTTGCTAGTGGGAATGTAAAGTGGTACAACCACTTTATCACCCATCTATCTCATTCTTATAGATCTGTGTGAGCAAAAGAAGCCTAATGTGAAATAAAACTGTAGCATTTTAGAGGTGGAAAATGTTTTAGAAATCATCCAGTACAATATATTCCTCTTACAATAAAGAAAACAGTGAACAGAGAAGTTAGATGACTTCTTCAAGGCCTTATAACTACTAATTGGAAATAGCAGTTATGAAGTCAAATATCAAGTTCTCTAGATCCCATTACATGCTACTGTAAAATTTCAAAAGACTTCCTGGTGGCCTTTTATCTCTGTATAAAAGGAGAATAAGTTGCCAGCAATCTACATTTGGCAAAGGCATTTGATTTTCCTGGAAAATGTTACAAAATTATTTCAAATCTGGTTAAGAAACTCTTTTGTTTATTCTGTACAACTAAAACTCTGCAGGGGCCACAGGACTGGAAAGGGTCAGTTTTCATTCCAATCCTAAAGAAAAGCAATGCCAAAGAATGCTCAAATTACGCACAATTGCACTCATCTCACACGCCAGTACGCAGAAGGCAATGGCACCCCACTCCAGTACTCTTGCCTGGAAAATCCCATGGATGGAGGAGCCTGGTAGGCTGCAGTCCATGGGGTCGCTAAGAGTCGGACATGACTGAGTGACTTCACTTTCACTTTTTACTTTCATGCATTGGAGAAGGAAATGGCAACCCACTCCAGTGTTCTTGCCTGGAGAATCCCAGGGACGGGGGAGCCTGGTGGGCTGCCATCTATGGGGTTGCACAGAGTTGGACACGACTGAAGCGACTTAGCAGCAGCAGCAGCACAGGCTAGTAATGTAATGCTCAAAATTCTCCATGCCAGGCTTCAGCAGTACGTGAACAGTGAACTTCCAGATGTTCAAGCTAGTTTTAGAAAAGGCAGAGGAACCAGAGATCAAATTGCCAACATCCGCTGGATTATCGAAAAACCGAGTTCCAAGAAAACATCTACTTCTGCCTTATTGACTATGCCAAAGCGTTTGACTGTGTGGATCACAATAAACTGTGGAAAATTCTGAAAGAGATGGGAATACCAGACCACCTGACCTGCCTCTTGAGAAACCTATATGCAGGTGAGGAAGCAACAGTTAGAACTGGACATGGAACAACAGACTGGTTCCAAATAGGGAAAGGAGTACGTCAAGGCTGTATATTGTCACCCTGCTTATTTAACTTATATGCAGAGTACATCATGAGAAACGCTGGGCTAGAGGAAGCACAAGCTGGAATCAAGACTTCTGGGAGAAATATCAGTAACCTCAGATATGCAGATGACACCACCCTTATGGCAGAAAGTGAAGAACTAAAAAGCCTCTTGATGAAAGTCAAAGAGAGTGAAAGAGTTGGCGTAAAGCTCAACATTCAGAAAACGAAGATCATGGCATCTGGTCCCATCACTTCATGGGAAATAGATGGGGAAACAGTGGAAACAGTGACAGACTTTGTTTTGGGGGGCTCAAAAATCACTGCAGATGGTGACTGCAGGCATGAAATTAAAAGATGCACACTCCTTAAAAGTAAAGTTATGACCAACCTAGACAGCATATTAAAAAGGAGAGACATTACTTTGCCAACAAAGGTCCGTCTGGTCAAGGCTATGGTTTTTCCAGTAGTCATGTATGGATGTGAGAGTTGGACTATAAAGAAAGCTGAGCACCAAAGAATTGATGCTTTTGAACTGTGGTGTTGGAGAAGACTCTTGAGAGTCCCTTGGACTGCAAGGTGGTCCAACCAGTCCATCCTAAAGGAGATCAGTCCTGAGTGTTCATTTGAAGGACTGATGTTGAAGCTGAAACTCCAATACTTTGGCCACCTGATGAGGAGAGCTGAATCATTTGATAAGATCCTGATACTGGGAAAGATTAAGGGCAGGAGGAGAAGGGGACAACAGAAGATGAGATGGTTGGATGGCATCACTGACTCGATGGATATGAGTTTGGGTAAACTCCAGGAGTTGGTGACAGATAGGGAGGCCTGGCGTGCTGTGGTCCATGGGGTCGCAAACAGTTGGACACGACTGAGCAAGTGAACTGAACTGAAGACCATAATGTACATATTATAACGGCAATACTCTGATTTCTTTTCAAATGAAAATATAAAGGTCAGATTCTAAGCCAGGATACATTACTTCTACAATGTGGCTTTTCCACTTCCAAGTATATACAACATCAATATAAACATTCACTGTGATAAAACAGTTCTTAATATTCTTAGTCTCTCACAATGTTATTTTTTGTTTTTCTAAGTCTGTGAGAGAATAGAAAAAAATATACACTGGTTTCTGCCCCTGGCTCCTGAAACCCTGGTAGTTCTCTAACTGATAAGGGCGCTAGGAGCATCTTTTATTCTAATATTTGGTCTTTGACCCCAGTTCCTGACACATTACTCCTGAAATCCTTGTAATTTTCTGGGTGATAGACGTGTCTTTTGTTATAATAAGGCAAATTTGGGTGGGCTTCTGGATGAGTCCTGAAGGAGAGCTGCTCAGCAGAAAAAACAAGCCATGATTAGAAGCTTGGAATTTTCAGCCCTATCTCTGAGCTCCCCTACTCCCCCATTGTCTGAAGAAGGCAGAAGGGCTGAATATGGAGTTAATGATATATCATGCCTACATGATGAAGCCTCCATAAAATCCCAACAGTATAGGGTGCGGAGGGCCTCCAGGTTGGTGAACACATGTGTACAGGGAAGGTGAAGCACCCCAAGTCCATGCGTACAGAAGTTCCTGTGCTGGGAACCCTCCCAGACTCTGCCCTAATCTTCATCTGATTGTTCATCTGTATTCTTCATCATATCCTTTAATAAACTGGTGAACATAAATGTTTCCCTGAGTTCTACGAGCCACTCTAGCAATTTAATCAAGCCTGAGGACCTCTGATTTGTAGCTAAATCCAAGTCAGTTGGTAACTGGGGACCCAGGTTGTGATCAGCATATGAAGTAGGGTGGGAGCAGTCTTGTGAGACTGAGCCCTTAACATATGGGATCCGACACCATCTCCAGATAGGTAGTATCAGAACTGCAGAAGGACATCCAGCTGGTGTTGCAGAGAATTTGCCTTGGTGTGGGGAAAAACCCCACACAGATTTGATGACCAGAAGTGTCAGAAGTGAAATATTCTGTATGAGGAGTAGAGGAAACATGCAGGAGCAAAGAAGGGTGTTGTTTTTCTAATATGTAGTCAAGAAGTAAAATATATGCAAACACATGATTATTTGCACTACAGCACCTGTAAAGAATTACAGTTGAATTTACAATTCTGCCTAAAGGAAGAAAAAAAACTCAAAATGAAAAAAATGAAGTATTTCCTTTTTTTTTTTTTCCTATTTCTTTTTCTTCCAGTTTTACTGAGATATGATATCTAGTACTGTGTCAGTTTAAGCAGTACAAGATGACTTTCACGTATTATTAAATGATTATCAAATAAATTAACATCAATCACTCTTTGCAACCCCATGGACTGCAGCACACCAGGCTCCCCTGTTCTTCATTATCTCCCAGAGTTTGCTCAAACTCATGTCCACCGAGTCGGTGATGCCATCCAATCATCTCATTCTCTGTCAAGAAGTGTATTTCTAAGACATACACTTAGTTTGATTTTAGAGTACAATATAAGGTAGAAGTAAGTACTTTCATTTAATAAACCCCTATATGCAAAACAAATATATAAAAACAAAATAGATGAAAACAAAGATTATGTTCCACCTCTATAAGACAGTCTTATATATATTTTATATATATATAATATAATATAAATTTAGTACTTTGGCCATCTCATGCGAAGAGTTGACTCATTGGAAAAGACTCTGATGTTGGGAGGGATTGGGAGCAAGAGGAGAAGGGGACGACAGAGGATGAGATGGCTGGATGGCATCACTGACTCGATGGACGTGAGTCTGAGTGAACTCCGGGAGTTGGTGATGGACAGGGAGGCCTGGCGTGCTGCGATTCATGGGGTCACAAAGAGTCGGACACGACTGAGTGACTGAACTGATCTGATCTGATCTGATCTGATTATATCTATAATATTTTCCCATTATAACTGAAAACAAACTTCTAACATTTTCATGTTTAATATTTAATTTCAGTCTCTCCTACATTTTTTTCTCTTATTGTCTAATCCCCCTTCTTTTATCCTTTCAGGTGATACCAATCGTCTAGTTTCCAGATTATTCTTTGTTTCACAAAAACTTCCTATCCAAGAAACTTATATATCAATAATCAACAAGAAACTGTTCTTTCCCAAATGTAGCCATATTCAGTTTACAGTCAAAACCCTCATGTACCAGTCAACAAATTAACACCCATATTCCTTTAAAGACCCCGATTACTAAGCTCCCTGAACCCACCTGGAGTTCAGTGAGGCTCTCAGATTTAGAGCAGTATTAGAAGGGTCAGGATGCTTAGATGCTCCACTTTCACCTTAAAGCTAAGACATGAAAAATGTATTGTTCCTGATCAATAAACAGCACTATTTCATTTTGATGACTTTCTTTGGTTCGGTTTGTTATGGTTTTTCTAAAAAAGCATTTTATTTTATTTACTTTAAAAAGTAGTTACTGTTAGTGAGAAAAATGTAGAAACAAAAATTATATTGAACCCAATCCCACTACTCAAAGACATATGAAGATATTTTGATATAGATTCTGTCAATTTTTCTTAAGTTTTTGGGAAATCTCTAAACCTTGAGGACATTAGCAGCAAAGATAAAAGTACCTAGGCCATTTCATATTCCCACTGAAAGGACTTCAACAACTTTTGGAGATTCTTAGTTACATAGGAAATAAAGTCTTGTAATCAAAAGTTCTAAATTCTCCTAAAAAACAGTAGATCTTTCTTGAGGGAAAAGAATGGATTTTAAAAATATAATAAAATACCAAGAAGGTAACAAATGTCCACAATTCCACCACCTAGAACTAACAATTATCAATCTTGTCACATTTGCTTATCTTTCTTTTTTAAAGGAATAAAACATTATAGTTAAAGTCAAAATTCTCTCTAAGCCACAACTCTAAGTCTTATTCCTCACTGTGCCCCTATTATCATGCGTTTGGAGTATGTATTTCAGTGCACTTTTAAAATTTTATATACCTACACAGAAATATGTGTAATCCTAAATATTTTAATACATGGCATCAAACTTTTAACATAAAATATTCCAATATTTTATATTATTTAACATTAACAGAACTATATCTGTATAGAACATGTAATAACATAATATACAGTATATTAATATAATTATATTAAATATATTTAATGTTTTATATTTAATATACATACCTATACAAACATGGTATACATTATTTAGCATCTTCCTTACTGTATTCAGCATTGTTTTGCTTTCTATGTTGACATACAGACCTAGTTCATTGCTTTTAATAACTCTATAATGCTCCATCAAATAAGCAGGCCTTCTATTTACCCATTCTCCTACTGATCAACATTTAAGGTCCTTTTTTCTCCTTTTAAAGATTTAAATTTAAAAATTTTCTTAACATTTTTCAACAAGTAGCTCCTAAATATTATATAAGCTAATTTGTTTCCAGCTATTTTTCTAAAATTTAATATTTTATATGACTTCTCAGGTCTCTTCTAGTTCTGCTAAGTCACTTCAGTCGTGTCCGACTCTGTGCGACCCCATTGATGGCAGCCCATGAGGCTCCCCCGTCCCTGGGATTCTCCAGGCAAGAACACTGGAGTGGGTTGCCATTTCCTTCTCCAATGCATGAAAGTGAAAAGTGAAAGTGAAGTCGCTCAGTCGTGTCCAACTCTTCTCGACCCCATGAACTGCAGCACACCAGGCTCCTCTGTCTATGGGATTTTCCAGGCAAGAGTTCTGGAGTGGGGTGCCATTGCTTCTAGTTCTAACAATACACAATAATTTCAATTTTTTCATCCAGAAGTACTATCTCAATATTTAAATTGTAAACTTTGAGGACTTCCCTGTTGGCACAGTAGATAAGAATCTGCCTGCCAACGCAGGGACACAGGTTTAATCCCTGGTCTGGGAAGATTCCACATGCTGTGGAGCAACTAAGTAGTAGTTCAACAACTTCTGAGCCCACATGCTGAACTACTGAAGCCCACACAGCCCGTGCTCTGCAACAAGAAAAGCCACTGCAACGAGAAGCCCAAAGCACTTCAACGAAGAATAGACTCCGCTCTCTGCAATTAAAGACAGACTGCACAAAAGCAACAAAGACCCAGTGCAGAAAAAAAAATTACATTGTATACCGTGAGTATACATATAGCGATACATAACATATTATCATTAACTATTATAAAGTTATTAGTGTATAATAATAATGTATAGCTGTAATCTTGGTGTGTGTATACCATAATCATACTAATTTGATACAGTCACACTGCAAGTCCTTCTAAAAGTCCTTTGCACAGGAATATTTCAGGATTTGCTTAGTCACTAGAAAAGATCTTGTATTTGCTTTCTGATCACTATTTTTCTTTTGAATTGCCAGAGAAGTTTGATATTTACAAAGTTGAGTTTTATTATTTTTAAATCCCTCTCACTTCTTGAAAGAAAAATGTACAACAAAAACTTCATTCACCTAATAACCTCCATTAATTCGGATTTGATGCGTTTGTATGATGACTTGGTTAGAACTGTGTGTAAAAAATATTAGTGAACTTATTAAGAGTTCAAAAAATTCTCAGTAATTAACAATCTTCGGGGGGAAAAAAGGTTTTTCAAAAATACTAGAAGGTATAATTTAAGCATATTTGATATGCTAATTACATATCCCTTATTTTCATTAAAGTAGCTCCCTAAGATCCTTGCCTTTATAAGGCTTTGTCAACCAATTCTGAGTTACTTAAAGCCTTTAAACATTTAAAAAAAAAATATATTACATAAAGTATATTTATCATTAATGCACACTACTACTACTTTCACCCTTATGTTAATCAGGGTTAGTGAGAAATTATTTGTTTGTTTATACCATTATTATTGTACTACTACTACTACTACTACTACTACTACTAAGTCACTTCAGTATTGTCCAACTCTGCGAGACCCCATAGACGGCAGCCCACCAGGCTCCCCCATCCCTGGGATTCTCCAGGCAAGAACACTGGAGTAGGTTGCCATTTCCTTGTCCATTGCACTAGATAGGCACTAACCAAATTCTGAAACATTCAACTCTATACTCATGTTTCTCTTCAAATTGAATCTTTTGCTTTTTACTAAAGATCCTTGTTGGGGGGGAGAAGCATGAGTGTTACTTCAATTGTTTGAGGCCTTGTAAGATAAACAAGACTGGAAAAAAAAAAGAAAAGAAAAACACTATATACTAAAAATTTCTATTTATTTTTTACTTGTAGATAAATCTGAAAATCAGCCTGGCTACAAAGTTATTTCCAATAACTTATATGTATAATCTTTAGGTCTCTGTATGAAGCCCATTATTCCACGGAGACAATATCTGTATTTTGCTGTTATGTCTCCAGCCACTAAAAGTCCTGCAAAACTAAATGTTTAATTAATGTTTTTAAATTGTAGTACAATTTATGTGGATTTTGAAAGACTATTAAGTACCTAAGGAATTCTGAAAATTAATTTTCCTTCCATTATAAAAACAAAAGGCTAAATTTCTAACTTAAGATTTCTTAGAGTGAGCTACTTTTACATTTTCTAAACATTAGTTCTGATATACACTTCCTAAGTATTATATATCACACATTATTGATGCATAATAGAGAACATATAAAAACACATTATAAAGTGGTATGCAAATATAAATTCAGAGTAGTCAGAAACAGCTATTAGTATAAAAACAAACCTTCCAAGTTTTTTCTAAGTAAATGAACAGAAAAAGCAAATACATACAGAAATGCTGACTTCAGCTGCAATTTTTTGTCCATTATCTTCCATGATGCCAAAACTTTAAAACTGCAACCTATAACTGTATGCTAAATAATGATGAATAAAATTCATCACAACTGGCATTTATACGTCTTCTTTCCAAACTATCTCAGTAGACATAATATTCCCCCGAAAGTAGCAACTTTCAAGTTGTACCTGAAGTTCATAATACTCCTGTGGAAAATCCAAAAGTCTTATTTTTTTATAAAAGTGAAAAGAAACATGAGTTAAAGGTACTTTATATTATCAATATAGTCCATTTTGTTTCTACAGTAGAAATAATAACCTCCACTAAACTAGTGAGCTTAAGTTCACTCTAGAGTGCTTAAGAAAAGCAAAATCCTGTTCAGTAACACTTACCAACTGACTCTACAGTCTGTGGTTCCTATTACATTCTAAGTTAAACAACCTTTCATTGTTTCTCCTCCCTTTTCTTCTTCAAGGTGCCAGGTTTTCTGTGTACATAAGACAGTATGACCTGTATGTAAGTTAGAGTACTGTCAATTTTTAACTTGTTTTTTTCTTTACAGACGGCAGATTTTTCACTTCTGCATTCAGATAAAATCAATAGTATTCAAATATTTCTTCAACTTCACAAATATAAAACCTCTTTGCATTCTAGTTTTTAGATTAAAAATTGTCCAGTATTATCGTACTCTTTACACACGTTAATGACTGGGGAAACATAATGACCTAAAAGATATAGCTCTAAGATTCCCTTCTACTGTGAGGTAGGTGCCACGTAAAAGGTACTCCTTTCTCACTCATCCATTTCCCTACCCCTTTGCTATTCTGTTCTATCACTTTCTGCTGTGGTCACATCCTGCCATTGATAGCTAAAGGCTGAAGTTAAAAGGCATTCTACAAAGAACAGAGGCTAGTGTACAATCCAGGTAGGGTCTGTAGGGTGCCAGAAGTTGCCACCCCAAAGTATGTCTTCAACATGCAGATTATTTCAAGCTGAAAACAGCGAAAGCCCTAAAGACTCAGCAAGAAACTTTGACCTTTCCCTTAACTGACCAAAAAAAAAAAAAAAAAAAAAAGGGAATTTAGATAGAGGGCCTGTTCCCAGAATGTCACCAGAGATATCTGCAAGGAATATGGGCTGTGTGTGGCGGAAACTCTAGGCAGAGCCTAGAGATCACAGTCCACTCTGGGTCCCACTGTCACTGCATGGCCCAGCAAATATTTACTTAGCAAACTTTTACTTTTCCATCTTCACGTCAATTGCTTTCCTTCTCTTTGAAGAAACAAACCACTACCTACAACATCCTCTTTTGTCTTTAGCTGCAGAGGGTATTTAAGATGAGGGTTTCAGCCATTTTGACAAGTTACTCAGTTTTCCTGGGTCTCTGTATGTACATGTGTTATTAAACTTTTGTGTGCTTTTTCTTTTCTCAATCTATCTTATGTCAATTCAATTCTGAGACCAGTCAGAAGAACCCAAAAAAATTAAAGGAAAAATTCCTCCTCCATGACAGGGTCACAGGCACTAACCATTAGGATAGTTTCAAGACTCAGGAGATTGGGGTCAGAAGTAGAAAATAAAGGTATCACACAATTCACCATCCATGTTTAAATACATACATACCATGGTCAGGCACTACAATGAGCACTGGATATACGATGATGAACAAAACAAATATAATCTTTTTCTTTGGAGGGCTTATCCTCTAGCTTGGAAGACACAAATTATTCAAATAATTTAAGAAATACTATAAGGATGCAAGGGCTTCCAAGGTGGCTCAGTGGTAAAGAATCTGCCTGCCAATGCAGGAGATAGAGGTTTGATACCTGGGTCAAGAGAAGGAAATGGCAACCCACTCCAGTATTCTTGCCTGGGAAAACCCATGGACAGAGAAGCCTGGCAGGCTACAGGCCATTGGGTCGCAAAAGAGTCAGATACGACTTAAGAGACTAAACAACAACAATATAAAGGTGTAAACTGCTATGACACAGTGTATGATAGGCAAGTATCACAGGCAAATTACAGTCCTTGTATTATTACTGTATACAGTAATGGTTAAACTGAAACACATTTTCCCAAATCCCCTTCTCTATATGGTGCTGGGTCAGAATCAACGAAACACAAAACCTGCACAAGATTTGGAAGGCAGAGTGAACAAAGCAAGAGCCATTACTCCAGAAGATTTTCAAGAGTTAAATGTGATGAAACAGAAACAACGGTGCTAGCAGGTCCCATTCATCCTCTTTTCCCTGCTCTAACTCAACTCCTCCCAACTGCTGACCCTACTGAGCAACAGTTCCTAATCCCTAGAACCTGAAAACGTTACCTTATTTGGAAAAGGGAATTTTGCAGATGAAATGAAGTTAAGGATCTTGAGATGGGAAAATTATTCTGAATTAGCTAAGTAAATCCTAAATGCCAACACAAGGGTCCTCATAAAAGACAAAAGAGGAAAATACAAGTACTTACAAGAAGGCTTTTCCTATGGCTCAGTGGGTAAAGAATCCACCTGCAGTCAGGAAAAATAAGGCACAGGTTTGATCCCTAAGCTAGGAAGATATCCTGGAAGAGGAAATGGCAACTCACTCTGGTATTCTTGCCTAAAAACACCCTGGAGGGCTACAGTCCAAAGGGTTGCAGAGAGTCGGACATGACTGAACATGGATGCACGAAAGAGAAAACAGCACTGTAAAGATGGAGGAAAAAGGAATGTGAAGATGCTGGCCTGGAGCATCTGGAGTGATGTTCCAGACTGGAGTGATGTAGCCACAAACCAAGTGATGCTGGCGCCCACCAGACGCTGGAAGAAAAACTGGAGTGGATTATCCCCTAAAGCCTCCGGAGGGTACAGAGTGCCTCTGACACTTTGATATTAACCCAATGATACTGATTTTGGATTTCTTGCCAGCAAAACTGTGGGAAAATACATTACTCTTATTTTAAGCAATCAAACATGTGGTAATTTGTTACAGCAGCCCCAGCAAACCAAACCAAGCATCTGAGTCTATAATGAAAAAATGTAATTGTTCTCCAGTCCATGTGTAGTCGGGAAGAATGCATTTACTATGCGCTGGAAAAAGACTGGTTAAAATTAAGCTTTCACTACTCAAAAGAGATATTAATAAGTTAACAAGAAAACTGGGTTATACTGAAAAGTGCATAGAACAGTTCCTGGCACACAGTATGTGCTCAATAAATATATTTTTAAAAATAAATGCCAAAATCTGTAACAAATCAAGGATACAAAAAAATGAGATATCAGTCTAGAGATCATCCATCATGGAAAATCTGAAGCCTATCCACTTGGTTGATAAAACTAAATGACTAATAATAACACTTCTACAGGGAAGGTAAAGACTTGACAAACATTACAAAGTAATTCTACTACAGCTAATTTTATAAAACATCAATTTCTTTGCTATTTTAAAGAATATAAAGGCAAAAAAAATTTTTTTAAGAAAATAAAAGGCAAAAAAGATTACATGTTTATTAGTCTGTTTTTATAACCTGAAATATTAATAGTAGATAATCAGAGGTAAATGTACAAGCTAGAAAACAATTTTCCAATTTTAAGTTTTCTGTCGATATTCAATTACCCTCAAATTGACCAATTTCAGGTATACTACATTTGTCAAAACATATCATCTGAAATATATCTATATATATGCAGAAAGTCAAACATAGTCCTATAAAATAGCTTTGATTTTCAAGCACTAACATTAATAATAGGGTTCTAGTATTTTCTAACATTTTAAAAATGTTTAAGTATTAAACTGTACTAGGGTAATCAAGAATAATGTCTAGTTCTTTATTTAATTCAGCCTGAGGATAAATCTTTAAGATAAGGGGCATTAAAATATTTTTCTTTGCAGCCTTCACAAATGGTAAAAGTTTTAGAAAAATATGTTTATCAGTGAAAATAATTTAACAGAAACTTCACATGAATTGTTATAGTTTATGGCCTGACAAACTATCAAAGATTTAAAAATTTTTAAAAATCTTAACCTGTTAATTTGTGCTTGGGTAACTAATGAAAGATTACCACACTACCATAAGGACAAAATTCCAATATTAAAATTCAAATCCATTCTAAATCTGACAACACAACCACTCCCAAGTAAACCTTTAATAGTCTTAGAAGTTTCTATTCACTATGGTTGTATTAACCATATAGGATATAAAAATATTTTGTTTTATGCTTTTTTGTTTCCAAAACGTAAAAAATTTTTATTGAAGTACTGTATAGTTGATTTACAATGTTGTATTAGTTTCTGGTATATAGCAAAGTGATTCAGTTATACATGCATAATTATTTTTCATTATAGGTCATTATAAGATACTGAATATAGGTGCCTGTGCCAAACGGTAGGATCTTGCTTATCTATTTTATACATAGTAGTTTTTATCTGCTAATCTCAAACTCCTAATTTACCCCTCCTCCTGCCTTTCCCCTTTGGTAATCATACGTTTGTTTTCTATGTCTGTGAGTTTCTGTTTCTATTTCTGAATACAATATGAATCTATCTCATGTCCTGCTTCATTTCTGATGGGGACAGCCTTCAGGGTTTCACAGCTCTAAATCTACCGTCCATATAGCAAATGTCTTAATAAAATGTGGATCTAATCACACGCCTTTCCTATTTGTAAAGTTTAACTGAAATACAGGGCCTGTCACATAATAGTCATTTACTCTGTTAGATTTATAAAAGAACAAATAAACTCTGTAATATGTAAATTCTCAGAAGGGAAAAATGACCCTGTGAATTAAGTCTCTCTGTACATACATATGGAGAAGGAAATGGCAACCCACTCCAGTATTCTTGCCTGGAGCATCCCATGGAGAGAGGAGCCTGGTAGGCTACAGTCCATGGGGTTGCAAAGACTTGGACACGACTGAGCGACTTCACTTTCACTTTTAAACAAATGCAACTGGTTTTCATTAAATATTTTCTAATAGTTGCAACTTCACAAGAGAAGTTAATGAAATAATTATTATGAGCACCTGCAACCAATCAGACATTGTGCTAGGTGCTTTATAGGCATCATCTCACTTAAAACTCATTTAATCTGTAAAGGAGATACCACTCATTTTACAGATTAAAAACTGAAGTTCTGAGATATTAAGTCTATAACTTCCTTTGCATAATATGACAGAATTCAGATACGAAGCATGATTTCTCTCAGTCAAAGCTACAATTCATGGCCCATGAATTTTTGCAAGGAGTCTATTGCATGGTCTTTGCAATAATGCCTAAGTGTTGAAACATGTCTAAGTTTTAGAGGGTCAGTCACCATAACATATTAGAGTATGCCTCCACCAGATTGTATAAGTTCACATTCTGTCTCCACATAACCATAACCAGGGCAAAGTACTTAACCTCTGTCCCTCCTTTCTCTTACCTATAAAATGGGAATAAACAATAGTATGTACTTCATAAGATGGTTTAAAGGATATAAATTACAAAACAGGGGTTATAATTCTACATTGCCTCATCTGAGTATTCACTGGATAAAAGAGTCAGCAAAAACAATACCAGGAGCAGACTGTGGCTCAGATCATGAACTCCTTATTGCCAAATTCAGACTTAAATTGAACAAAGTGGAGAAAACCACTAGACCATTCAGGTATGACCTAAATCAAATCCCTTACAATTATACAGTGGAAGTTGAGAAACAGATGTAAGGCACTAGATCTGATAGACAGAATGCCTGATGAACTATGGACGGAGGTCTGTGACACTGTACAGGAGACAGGGATCAAGACCATCCCCAAGAAAAAGAAATGCAAAAAAGCAAAATGGCTGCCTGAGGAGGCTTTACAAATAGCTGTGAAAAGAAGAGAAGCCAAAAGCAAAGGAGAAAAGGAAAGATATAACCATCTGAATGCAGAGTTCCAAAGAATAGCAAGGAGAGATAAGAAAGCCTTCCTCAGAGATCAATGCAAAGAAATAGAGGAAAACAACAGAATGGGAAAGACTAGAGATCTCTTCAAGAAAATTAGAGATACCAAGGGAACATTTCATGCAAAGATGGGCTCGATAAAGGATAGAAATGGTATGGACCTAACAGAAGCAGAAGATATTAAGAAGAGGTGGCAAGAATACACAGAAGAACTGTACAAAAAAGATCTTCATGACCCAGATAATCATGAAGGTGTGATCACTCCCACTCACCTAGAGCCGGACATCCTGGAATGTGAAGTCAGGTAGGCCTTAGGAAGCATCACTACGAACAAAGCTAGTGGAGGTGATGGAATTCCAGTTGAGCTATTTCAAATCCTGAAAGATGATGCTGTGAAAGTGCTGCACTCAATATGCCAGCAAATTTGGAAAACTCAGCAGTGGTCACAGGACTGGAAAAGGTCAGTTTTCATTCCAATCCCAAAGAAAGGTAATACCAAAGAATGCTCAAACTACCGCACAATTGCACTCATTCACATGCTAGTAAAGTAATGCTCAAAATTCTGCAAGCCAGGCTTCAGCAGTACGTGAACCATGAACTTCCAGATGTTCAAGCTGGTTTTAGAAAAGGCAGAGGAACCAGATATCAAATTGCCAACATCTGCTGGATCATTGAAAAAGCAAGAGAGTTCCAGAAAAACATCTATTTCTGCTTTATTGACTGTGCCAAAGCCTTTGACTGTGTGGATCACAATAAACTGTGGAAAATTCTGAAAGAGATGGGAATACCAGACCACCTAATCCGCCTCTTAAGAAAACTGTATACAGGTCAGGAAGCAACAGTTAGAACTGGACATGAAACAACAGATTGGTTCCAAATAGGAAAAGGAGTACGTCAAGGTTGTATATTGTCACCCTGCTTATTTAACTTATATGCAGAGTGCATCATGAGAAACACTGGGCTGGAGGAAGCACAAGCAGGAATCAAGATTGCTGGGAGAAATATCAATAACCTCAGATATGCAGATGACACCACCCTTATGACAGAAAGTGAAGAGGAACTAAAAAGCCTCTTGATGAAAGTGAAAGTGGAGAGTGAAAAATTTGGCTTAAAGCTCAACTTTCAGAAAACTAAGCTCATGGCATCCAGTCCCATCACTTCATGGCAAACAGATGGGGAAACAGTGCAAACTGGCTGACTTTATTTTTCTGGGCTCCAAAATCACTGCAGATGGTGACTGCAGCCATGAAATTAAAAGATGCTTGTTCCTTGGAAGGAAAGTTATGACCAACCTGGACAGCATATTAAAAAGCAGAGACAGTACTTTGCCAACAAAGGTCTGTTAAGGCAAGGCTATGGTTTTTCCAATAATCATGTATAGATGTGAGAGTTGGACTATAAAGAAAGCTGAGCGCTGAAGAATTGATGCTTTTGAACTGTGGTGTTAGAGAAGACTCTTGAGAGTCCCTTAGACTGCAAGGAGATCTAACCAGTCCATCCTAAAGGAGATCAGTCCTGGGTATTCATTGGAGGGACTGATGTTGAAGCTGAAACTCCAATACTTTGGCCACCTGATGTGAAGAGCTGACTCATTTGTAAAGACCCTGATGCTGGGAAAGATTGAGGGCAGGAGGAGAAGGGGATGACAGAGGATGAGATGGTTGGATGGCATCACTGACACAATGGACATGGGTTTGGGTGGACTCCAGGAATTGGTGATGGACAGGGAGGCCTGGCGTGCTGCAGTTCATGGGGTCACAAAGAGTTGGACATGCCTGAGCAACTGAACTGAACTGAACTAAGACTTACTCATGTTACAAAATGCCACTAATAACATTTAAAATTGGCTTTTTATAGCACATATGAATTTAGAAAAACCTTATCTACCTTTTACAGAAAAACTAGGCAGAGTAGGTATAAAGTCATGTGTGGACATTTCCTTACTGGAATAATTTTCTTTCTTAGCACTTATCTGACATGATCTAAAATTCCAGCTTCATTTTAACTCTGTTTTCTACTATATTACCTGACTTACCAAAGCTTTTCAATTAAAGTGCTTATCTCCAGGCAGCAACTGATTCTTTGGTTCCATTTGGGATGGTATCTCCGACATGGATGATAAACTAGTAAGAGTTTTGGGTAGGTAATCTGGATTGAGCAGCTGAGTTACATTTTAGCTTATAAAATAAACACTCATATTTATATACCAAACACTCTCAAATTTATATAGCAGAAGACATCCAAAAACCAATCATTAAAATACGTATAAAAAAATCATATTAAAAAAAAAAGTAACAAAACAAAACAAAACCCATATATAACCACAGCACTATACTCCTTCATTAAAGGAAACAATTAAGTTTAATGTATTTAGGATACACCTGTTTTTCAGACAGGTGAAATCTAATGTTAAGCTACCAATTCATATTGATCTGAACTTTAATAAATTCATACACGCATTATTATTAACTACTAGTTTGATGATGTTCAAGCTACCTCAGTAACCCAGACAGGTCTACAATTTACTCTTCAGTTTTTTATAATTTCACACACACACACAAATCCACAGCAGACTGTTATCAAATAGAAACTTCCTTCTCTAATAAAGGGAAATAAACTCAAAAGTTATACTTCATAGCTACTGAAGGATGATTAGCCTTTAAGGGAGAGAATATTTCAGTTGATTCCAATTATCTGTCCAATCATTCATCCAACATACTTTCTACTAATATCCATTTCAAATATAACTGAGGCAGCCCAGACCGTGTATGTAGGACACAGGGTTTGATCTGTCTCACCCTGAATATTCTCATTTAAAAGGTGGTGATGGGAAACAAAATATGTCATTCCCAAAATATGCTACTTTGACATATTATTTTGAGTTGTAGGTATTAAAACGCAGGGAAACCTTCTCTGAATTTCCCTTATCTGCTTAAACATAAATCCTCTAAAAGGAAGTCAACTGTCATAAATCCACTCCCCAAAGGAGCTTCATCAACCGAGACTGACTGTTAATCACAGGAGAGGAGACTAAGAGAGGAAGGTAAATTCTGATGTTGTCCTTTACAAATTCAGATTAGCAGGAGAGAACATTTGTAAAAATTCATTCTCTGAATTGCAACTTTGTATATAAAATGGTTTTGGTATATTCATCGTTTTTTATTTTATTTTATTTATTTTTGGCTGTGCTGGGTCTTTGTTGCTTCATGGGCTTTTCTCTGGTTGCAGTGAGCAGAGGCTACTCTCTAGCTGTGGTGCAAGGGTTTCTCATTGCCATAGCTTCCTTACTGCGGAGCACAGGTTCTAGGGCACACGGGCTCAGGAGTTGCAGTTTCTGGGCTGTAGAGCATAGGCTCAGTAGCTGTGGCCCACGGGTTTAGCTCTGCGGCGTGTGTGATCCTCCAGGTCCAGGGACCAACCAATCTCCTGCATTGTTGTTGCTGTTCAGTTGCTAAGTCATCTGACTCTTTATGATCCCACAGACTGCAGCATGCCAGGCTTCCCTGTTCTTCACCATCTCCCAGAGTTTGCTCGAATTCGTATCCACGAAGTCAGTGATGCCCTCTTCTCCTTATCTCAGACTTTCCCTTTATCAGGGTCTTTTCCAATGAGTCAGCTCTATGGTACTATGGTAGCCATAGTATTGGAGCTTCAGCTTCAGCATCAGTCCTTCCAATGAATATTCAGGATTGACAGGTTTGATCTCCTTGCTGTCCAAGGGACTCTCAAGAGTTTTCTTCAGCACCACAACTCAAAAGCATCAACTTTTTGGCACTCAGACTTCTTTATGGCCCAACTCTCACATCTGCACACGACTACTGGAAAAACCACAGCTTTGACTATATGGACCTCTGATGGCAAAGTGATGCCTCTGCTTTGTAACATGCTGTCTAGGTTGGTCATAGCTTTTCTTCCAAGGAGCAAGCATCTTTTAATTTCATGACTGCAGTCACTGTCCACAGTGATTTTGGAGCCCAAGAAAATAAAATCTGTCACTGTTTCTACTTTTTCCCTTTCTGTTTGCTATGAAGTGATGGGACTGGGTGCCATGACCTTAGGTTTTTGAATGTTGAGTTTTAGGCCAGCTTTTTCACTCTCCTCTTACTTTCATCAAGAGGCTCTTTAGTTCCTCTTCACTTTCTGCCATTAGGGTGGTATCATCTGCATATCTGAGGTTGTTGATACTTCTTTCTCCCTGCAATCTTGATTCTAGGTTGTGATTCATCCAGCCTGGCATTTTGCATGATGTACTCTGCATATAAGTTACATAAGCAGGGTGACAATATACAGACTTGATATACTCCTTTCCCAGTTTTGAACCAGTCCATTGTTCCATATCTGGTTCTAACTGTTGGTTCCTGACCTGCATACAGGCTTCTCAGGAGACAGGTAAGGTGGTCTGGTATTCCCATCTCTTTAAGAATTGTCCATAGTTTGTTGTGTTCCACACAGCCAAAAGCTTTAGCACAGTCAATAAAGATGTTTTTCTGGAATTTGCTTGCATCTTCCATAATCCAAAGGATGTTAGCAAGTTGATTTCTGGTTCCTCTGTCTTTTCTAAATCCAGCTTGTCATCTGGAAAGTCTCAATTCATGTACTGCTGAAGCCTAGTTCATGAACTGCTGAAGCCTAGCTTGAAGGATTTTGAGCATTACCTTGCTAGCATGTGAAATGAGTGCAACTGTGTGGTAGTCTGAACATTCACTGGCATTGCCCTTCTTAGGAACTGGAATGAAAACTGACCTTTTCCAGTCCTGTGGACACTGCTGAGTTTTCCAAATTTGCTGACAGGCAGATTCTTTACCACTGAGTCACCATGGAAGCCCACTCATTGGTTTGATTCTTGCCTTCCCAGGGACAGCTATTGCTTTCCAGTTTGTCTCATTTTGTGTCCTGAAAAACTGGGGTTGGTTTTCTGCCTGCTCAGGCATGCAGGTTATGATTCTTGTGTATTCAAGCAACTCAACTGTAAGGTTGGGGGCAAAAAAATATGAGGAGACAGAAATGTGGGTTACATCTCATCTGCAGCTACTGTCCTACAGACCACTGCCAGCTTGGGGTGGGGGTGGGATGTTACCATCTTAAAATTTTGTGTATCACAGAAATAATCAAATTTCCTTGTCCACTGCATTAGAATGAACTCTCACTAGATCCTTAACTATGACCATTTTTAAGTCTTCTGTCATTTACAAATAGTTACTGTTTTACTCTTATGCTTTCCTGCTGCTCCTAAGTCACTTCAGTCGTGTCCGACTTTGTGTGATCCCAGAGACGACAGCCCACCAGGCTCCCCCGTCCCTGGGATTCTCCAGGCAAGAACACTGGAGTGGGTTGCCATTTCCTTCCTGAAGTTTGTCCAGAACATTTGTCTTCAAAAAGATTCAAGAAAATGACACTGATAAGTACTCTACATTACAGATTTGTAATAACTTTAAGATCATACCATTGAACTAGGTAATAAATTCCAGAACTCTAATGGAAAAAATTAATGGATTCATGAAACTACTAACTTTAGATCAAGCAAAACAGGAATAATTACATGGGACTGAGAAAATGATGAGAATGATTTTTAATTTTATGACTTTTTGTTAAAAACATTGCTAGCTCTTTAACACTTTAACAGATTGAAGGAAGTCTTTTTTCTTAAACTTTCTATAATTTAAAGCAATTTGGTAAATTATATCTTTGCAAACAGAACGGAAACATTTATTTATCTGTTTCTCCCTACGTGATTCTTCAAAAAATCGGAAACTAATAGGGAGTATTCTTAATTTCATGACAATATAGTTACTTGCATATGTTCAATAAGAATCTATTTTCCTTGTAATAGGATACAGTTGGAAACACTGGCTATACGGCCAAAGTTTTGACTGAGATGTCATATTTGAGGATAATATCAACTTTAAGGAATTAAGGTGGACTTTGTGTAAAGTCCACCATTCTTTTGGTAAAGAATCCACCTGCAATGTGGGAGACCTGGGTTCAATACCTGGGTTGGGAAGACCACCTGGAGAAGGGAAAGGGTTCCCACTCCAGTATTCTGGCCTGGAGAATTCCATGGACTGTATAGTCCACTGGGTCGCAAAGAGTCGGACACGATTCCAGCTTTCACTTTACAAGGTCAATGAAGCCCCTTCCAGACACACACACACACACACACACACACACACACACACACACAAAACCCCTGGTATCTTGCTTTCATAGTTCCAAGCCATATCAGTTGAGTAAGGAAGGTCATTTTCTGGTGGGTCCAAGAACTTAAGGATTTCTTAGGGACCTCAAGGAAAAAGGAGAGAGAAATTCACTCAAATCTAAGTATTACAGGAGAAATCTGACGGTCAGTCCTTGGCTTGGCTTTCTGGGCTTGAGATACTTTCAAACGTCTGAGATTCCTTCTGAAAAGTTACAGCAAAGCAGATTTTAAGAGTCTTTATGGTCAATTACTATTCTTACTGCATTTACATAAATAATCAGGCCAAGTTTAATGAGACTAGACTTATTGTGCAAACAAATTAGTCTTACTGTAACTATCTTTGGTAGAAGTAGAGAGGACTAGAGAGAGAACATTTACGTTTCAGTAGCACACTTCTGTGGATATCATATTCTACTGTAGTCCACTGCCTTTGAGGTTTTATAATCTACTTGTACACTGGATTGGATCTCTGAATTATTCTAGTTTCCTCCAATATCTAGTTATGACTCTCTAAACTAACATTTTCAACTTTCTCTACTCTGACTTGGAATCACAAAAACTAAACACTGTCCTTTTCCCAAAGCCCTGCAAGCTGAAGCTAGACAACTTGGGTAACTTATTATTTTTCCAGTTTTATTGAGTTATAATTGACATACAGCACCACATAATTTTATGTTGCACAGCATAATGATTTGACTTACATACATCGTGAAATGATTACCACAGTAAATTTAGTGAATATCAATCTTCTCATGTAAATTAAATAGAAAATATATATTTATGTTTTTTGCCTTATGATGAGAATGTTTACGATTTACTCTCAACAACTTTAATATATAAAGTACAGAAGTAATACTACATTTATCACATTGTACATTATAGCCCTAGTATTTATTCATCTTATAACTGAAAGTTTTTGCCTTTTGACTACCTTCTTCCAATTCTACCCTACCTTCCACCCTGCCACCCTCTGGTAACCACAAAAATGATGTCTTTTTTCTGAGTTTGTTTTTGAAGTACAATTGACATACAACACTATGCTAGTTCCTGGTATGCACCATAGTGATTTGCTACTTCTATACGTTTCTAAAGTAATCACCATGATACATACAGTCATCATCTGCCACCTAAGATTTACACATGTACTGACTATATTCCCCACACTGTACATTTCCTACTTGTGACCGTTTGTTATTGGAAGTTGTACCTTTTAATCTCTTCCACCTATTTCTCCCCTAACCACCTGCTTGTTCTCTGAGTTTATGATTCTATTTCTGTTTAGAATGATCACTCTTGTGTTATAGTATAATCTTATTTCAGCTTTTTATTAATCTTATATTTGAAAATGCTTTTCTATTCTATGTTTTAGTACTTTATTTGATCCTCAAAGTAATAAATCTTTGAGGTAGTATAGATAACTTTCTCAAAAAATGATAGCAAAATGCTAATTTACCAAATATTATAAAATACTTATAAAGTGCAGCACACAAGAGAAGAATGTTTTGGACTGAAGACGGACTTTAGAGAGCTTTATAAGAAGGAAGTAGCAACTTCCAGTTGGAAAAGAAGTCCTGGGAATACTGTACAGCATGGTAACTATAGTTAATAATACCATATTGTATATTTGAAAGTTGCAAAACGAGTAAACTTAAAATCTTAAAAGCTGTCATTACAAGAAAAATTTGGGGGACTTCTCTCGTGATCCAGTGGCTAAGACTCTGAGCTCCCAATGCAGGGGACCCAAGTTCAATCCCTGGTCAGGGAACAAGATCTCACATGCTGCAACTAAGACCTGGTGCAGCCAAATAAATAAATATAAAAAAAAAAAGAAAAATTTTGTATCTATGTGTGGTGATGAATGTTAACTAGATTTGTGGTGATAATTTTGCAATACATACAAATATCAAATCATTAAGATGTACACTGGAAACTAATACAGAGTTATATGTCAATTACATCTCAATTTTTTTAAAAAATTAAAGGAGGTGGCATTAAAGAATACCTTTTGCAAAGATGGACAGAATGATTTCTACAAAGATGGAAAAAAAGGCCTTCCTTGTAGGAAGAAAGGATGTAAGCAAAGAAGGCGGCACATAGGCATAGAACATGTTCAGAAATTAACTTCAAAGTAACTATTACGATTGAGCTAAAAAACAGAACTCGTGGGATAAAATAATTTTTTAAAAAAGAATGAAAGGGACATGTTGATTTGATTGAAGTCAAGGAGAGCTACACATTTTTGAAGAGCTTTGGTTGGTAACCTAAATAATTTTAAATTTAATCTGGATTCAATAGAAAGTCACTGGAGTATGTCTGAGGAAAGAGAAACCAAGGAATACATAAGACCTCTGGTTTTGAAAAGCAGTTTCAAGGGGAGTTACTGGAAGGGAGATAGGCTGAGGGCAGCAAATCCAGCCACTGCCACAGAGCAAGTAAGAAGAGGAAAGAGAAGTCACGTTTAGCATAGAAATGACAAAGAGAACAAGCAAACTGGGATGCTGAAAAAGTAGAATCAATACTTGGGAGGAAAGTTAGGGCCAGGAATGTAAATTTAGAAGTCATGCCCTTAAAGGAAACAATCTGAGTTTACCAGCGAAAATGAGTAAGGGCACCAAGTGAGAAACTACCAAATTTCATTTTTAACTACCAGAGTTGAACGCTGATCGAAAACAAAAAACTGCGGTTCCATTTTCAAATGCTGCATGTAACAGAACATAATAAAAGATTCAGCCTTCTACCATAAAGTAATGAAAAGTGTTTTACCAAGCATGGCCCAATACTACATTTAATATTACCCTTTAATTCATTTGAACCAGCATCCCCTGTAGTTTAGTTGCTTTAAATAAAAGTTAATTAAAATCTTCCCTTCCTAAACACTCAGAACCCAACAAGCACACCTTTTCTGATAGGAATCCCACCTGGCCTCAGACAGCCTTTGCCTGCGTACTAGCCTTACCAAGGACAACCTTTCCATTTCTTGAAGTCCCTGAGGCTTCTTCAGCGCAGGGTCCCGGTCTCCTGGCTCGGCATCAGCCACAGGGCCGTACACCGAGCGGGAAGCTCCAGGGCAGTTCGCAAATGGAGTGACCGCCAGCCTGGCCCTCCGGCCACTCGGTTCCGCACGCCCGAGACTCTAAAGCACACACTGCCGTTTTCATTTGGTTGACACACCCCTTTCCTGGAGCCCTTTTCCTTCCTACACCTAGCACATTCCTCACGTCGTCCCTCGTACTTACAACGTGTCACTTCATCCACTCCCACCCCGTACTCAGCTAGAACTTAAGGTATTCCATACCGTTCCCTTCACTCAGACAGACTTCGTATCAGCCGCGCGCCCGCTGCATCCTCCCGGAGCTGCCCCGGCCAAAGCAGAGGCCACCGGCCTGCCCGTGCCCGCCGCCACCCAGGAGCGCACCAGGCTCACCTTCCGCGCAGCTCGTCCGGCTGCGCGTACTGGGGGCGGCGGCTCAGCTCGGCCCGGCGCCCCAGGCTGCGGCGCCCGCCGGGTCCCCCGCTTCCCTTGAAGCGCAGCACCACTCGCTACCGCCGCCGTCGGTGCCGCCGGCCCAGTGCGGCTCAGGCGTTTCCGGGTTCCCGCGGTCCCGTCTCCCAATCGCTCCGGCTGCCGCCTCGGCCCGGGTGAACGCCGTTCCCGGCTCGGTTCTGCTGGTCCCATCTTGGCATTTGCCAACTCCATCCCCAAGACGAGGACTTCAGAGGCTCCGCGGGCGACCCCCGGAGCCGGCTTCACTGTCGTGTCCTTGCCTGGGGCAGTACCTTCTGCTAGTTGTTTCCTAAAGGGACGTAGCGAACGGGTGACTCCAGCGGCGTGCCTCTGCCGGACTGCCTGGTGGCGAAGGTCGCCAGAGTGTGAGACTGCGAAAGTAAAGTCAAAGTCCTTTGGGGGCAAAGGACCCTGAGAGGGAGTGAGGAGGTGGATCCAGGAAGCAAACACACTGGGTTCTAGAAATGTCAGTGACAGTGAAAACTAACGAGATTCGTTCTGGCTCAGGCTGCCATTCATTTTTCTGGAAGGCTTGTTCGGTTGGAAATAACCGCTTCTCCCACTCTGGTTTAGACCCTGAGGCTGAACAGAGCCTAGAGCAGCGCCACCAAATTAGTAGGGTAGGATTATCCCTTTCCTCTTAACACCACGCCGCTATGAATTAAGCCTGTGTCTCTTTATATTGCAAATGATTAAAACTACATCCGAGAAAGACAAACGGAGAAAGAGAGCAGAAAAACAAAATTAAATAACTGTATTAGAGTAGAATGACTGGCTTTAAAATTTTGGCTCAGATGGAAACGAATCTGCCTGCAACGCAGGAGACCCAGGTTGGATCCCTGGGTTGGGAAGATCCCATGGAGAAGGAAATGGCAGTATTCTTGCCTGGGAAATCCCACGGACAGAAGAGCCTGGAGGGCCTCCAGTGCATGGGGCTCGCAAAGAGACACGACTTGAGCGACTAACACTCATGATCTTGAGAAATTCCCAGGATGGTGGAATATATCTTAGATTTTCATGTTTGTTCTAAATATTTTGGAAGTAAAATGTGCCTGATGCATAATAATAATAATAGCCAGGCACTATTCTAAGATTAAGATAGAATATATAATGAATCTTTTCCTCCTTTTGTAAGAGGGAAAAGATTTAAACTATTTTAGAAATACTTCGGCAGGAAAAATATACCTTATGACATAAATAAGGTATATTTTATGTTTGTTTGTTTTTTTAAGAGAAAAAGATTTTTTAGTCTGTTCAAAAAGTTTTAAAATGAAAAGGAGAGAAGTGGAGGCAATTATTCATTAGGAAACAGTAACATGGTGCTTTGGCCTCTTGGAAGAGGACCTTGGAAGACCAAAGCTCTAAACAGACAAAAACAACAATGAAAATAGAGGGTTCAATATATTTATGACACCCACAACTGATGTAAAGATATGGGTTGCCAAACTGATGACCAAAAGAAAGTAATGCTTTCATTGACCTCTCCTAGCTTTACAATTTGTACTTAGATACTAATGTAGTGGAAACTAGTTTAGGCACCCCATTATGTTAGCCCTTATTCTCTCTACCCATTCAACCTACACAGCACACGGTTGCACCTCAGTCCTATCTGACTTACTCTTTGTGACATCATGGACTATAGCCCCATGGACTGTAGCTCGCCAGGCTCTTCTGTCCATGGAATTTCCCAGGCAAGAATACTCGAGTGGGTTGCAGTTCCCCAGAGCTATCTGAGAGTATGTTTTCCAGGCTACAGACCACAATAAGATCTCCAAATAAAACTTAACTTGCAACTTTTTGGTTGTATGTTTTTCTTCATTTGACAGTGCTTAAAAAAATTTGTTTTATCAGAAATTCAAATTTAATGTGATATCCTATATTTTTATTTTCTAAATTTGGCAACGCTATCGAAAGCATGAATATTATAATATTGCACAATAACTGCAGTTTCCAAGGGTGCCCCAGAGAAATTAAGACCAATTAAATTATATTTGGTGCAGATGCCACTGCAAGCCTTAGGCACACAAGCGACTTTCCCCCCATCAGTATCTTCAGGCAGTCAAGGCTGGTACTTTATGAACTTTAATGGCTTAAGACTTCATAGGAAAAAAAGACAAGAAAGAAAGTGAGCAGGGACAATCGAGATTTATATATTTAATTTTTTTTAATTTCTTTCTAAAACAGTTAAAATACAAAAAATTTCCTGGGCAATTAAACCTCAGGTTTCCAGGTGTTACTTATACTTTGTTCTTATACTATTATAGTTCTTAAAACTATGGAATTGAAGATGAAGCTCATCAACAGGAAAAACCAGTCTTTCCTTGATTTGCAAGCTACTGAATCTGGCATGCTTTAGGGCAAAGCATCTGCATAGAAAGAATAGCCAAAGTTTATTTACTTGACCATCATTGACCTCTAAGAGAAATTGAATGAGGTTACTTCCATATCATCAGTAGCTCAGTAGTCATGTGCCTCTTTTGCTTTCTGATAGATCCGTAGATCTCTTTAACACTCTATAGAACAGCTATTTGACAGGTTTGAAAGGAAATAACTTTTTATTTCCAGGTTCTGCCTGGCTTTTCGTATTATAACAGACTTACTTTCGGGGGGGATTAGGAGGTTGTTCAGAGAAGGCAATGGCACCCCACTCCAGTACTCTTGCCTGGAAAATCCCATGGACAGAGGAGCCTGGTAGGCTGCAGCCCATGGGGTTGCCGAGAGTCAGACACGACTGAAGCGACTTGGCAGCAGCAGCAGCAGGAAGTTCTTTGGGCTTCCCAGGTGGTGCTAGTGGTAAAGAACCCGCCTGCCAATGCAGAAGACATAAGAGATGTGGGTTCGATCCCTGGGTTGGGAAGATCTCCTGAAGGAGGGCATGGCAACCCCACTCCAGCATCCTTGCCTGGAGAATCCCATGGACAGAGGAACCTGGTGGGCTGCAGTCCATTTGGTCGCAAAGAGTGGGACATGACCGAAGTGACTTAGCAGCAACAGCAGCAGCAGCGGGAGGTTGTTTAACAGAAGTGATGCCATTTGCTCTGTGTGCTCAGAAACTGGGGAAATTACCCTGGATGATTGCTGCCCCATGGAGTTTGTTGATTCTGGTCAGAGAATCAGTCATCACTTGATATTCTTTTAAGTCTCGGATTGGTAGATGAACTTGGTGGTCTGGATATTAAGGAATTGGTTTTATCTCAGAGTCAAGCGATTCCCTTTTACCTGGCATAGTTTCCTGACAAAATCACCACAAATCTTTTGTGGAGACCTAGGAAAAAGGTACATAGATGAAATTGTGCTGTTAAAGCCAGTCAGGGGCCCCTTAAGTCTGAGAATGGATGAGGGGTTGCAATTTAGTGAAGTTGGTCATCTATACAGTCCCAGAGTTCACTTGATTATATAGTTCACATGTAGTTGGATTATGCTGTTCAGAATACTTCTTGTTCTCTACCTTCAGGACACCTGGTAGCTTGTAATTTCTGACTCTTGTAGCTGAATGGGACCACATGACTAGTTCTAACTGTTCAGCTCAGTTCAGTTCAGTTCAGTCGCTCAGTTGTGTCCGACTCTTTGCAACCCCATGGACTGCAGCATGCCAGGCCTCCCTGTCCATCACCAACTTCTGGAGTTTACTCACTCATGTCCATTGAGTTGGTGTTGCCATCCAACCATCTCATCCTCTGTCGTCCCCTTCTCCTCCCACCTTCAAACCTTCCCAGCATCAGAGTCTTTTCAAATGAGTCAGCACTCCTTATCAGGTGGCCAAAGTATTGGGGTTTCAGCTTCAGCATCAGTCTTTCCAATGAATATTCAGGACTGATTTCCTGTAGGATGGACTGATTGGGTCTCCTTGCAGTCCAAGGGACTCTCAAGAGTCTTATCCAACACCACAGTTCAAAAGCATCAATTCTTCGGCACTCAGCTTTCTTTATAGTCCAACTCGCACGTCCATACTTGACTATTGGAAAAACCATAGCCTTGATTAGATGGACCTTTGTTGGCAAAGTAATATCTCTGCTTTTTAATATACTGTCTAGGTTGGTCATAACTTTCCTTCCAAGGAGTAAGTGTCTTTTAATTTCATGGCTGCAATCACCATCTGCAGTGATTTTGGAGCCCCCCAAAACAAAGTCTGTCACTGTTTTCATTGTTTCCCCATCTATTTGCCAGGAAGTGTTGGGACCAGATGCCATGATCTTAGTTTTCTGTATGTTGAGCTTTAAGCAAACTTTTTCACTCTCCTCTTTCATTTTCATCAAGAGGCTCTTTAGTTCTTCACTTTCTAACCATAAGGGTGGTGTCATCTGCATACCTGACGTTATTGATATTTCTCCCGGCAATCTTGATTCTAGCTTGTGCTTCATCCAGCCCAGTGTTTCTCATGATGTACTCTGCATACAAGTTAAATAAGCAGGGTGACAATATACAGCCTTGATGTACTCCTTTTCCTATTTGGAACCAGTTTGTTGTTCTATGTCCAGTTCTAACTGTTGCTTCCTGACCTGCATACAGATTTCTCAGGAGGCAGGTCAGGTGGTCTGGTATTCCCATCTCTTTAAGAATTTCCCACAGTTTATTGTGATCCACACAGTCAAAGGCTTTGGCATAGTCAATAAAGCAGAAATAGATGTTTTTCTGGAACTCTCTTGCTTTTTCCATGATTCAGCGGATGTTGGCAATTTGATCTCTGGTTCCTCTGCCTTTTCTAAAACCAGCTTGAACATCTGGAAGTTCACTGTTCACGTACTGTTGGAGCCTGTCTTGGAGAATTTTGAGCATTACTTTGCTAGCATGTGAGATAAATGCAGTTGTGCAGTAGCTTCTGACTGTAGGGAAGGTTCTAACTGTAGGGAAACAAAATTAACCACCCCCAAATTTTTCTTTGGTATGTGGATTATTTCAAGTTGACAACAATCACAGCCCAACAGACTCAGGAAGAAACTTTGACCTATCCACTATCAGCCTAAAGGAATGTAGATAAGAGGCTTTTTCAAGACAGGCGCCGTCTCCAAAGATAACTGTAGTATGAACTAGGTTTGCAGACAAGGAGGAACCTAGCAAAGTTTGTTTGTTAAAATTCCTGTCTGTGTCCCATTGTCTCTGCATGTTGCAGCAACAATTGCTTTCCAAACATTTGCTTCTCTATCTTCCTGGCAGTTAACTTTCCTCCTGTTTGAAGCCCCAGACCACTACTCCTAAGACCCTCTTTTGTTTTTAAATGAAGATGATATTTAATGTGAGAATTTCAGCCATTTTGGTGAGTTATTTAGTTTTCCTGGTTTTCTCCCATGTATACATGTTATTAAATTTTGTTTGATTTTCTTCTTTTAATCTGTCTCATGTCAGTTTTAATTCTTAGACCAGACAGAAGAACTGGAAGAGTACAGGAAAATTTCTCCCTCCCTGACATGGCCAAATCAGTTGTAAGCAGATAAGCAGATTATGTGTGTCATAATCACATAAGGGCCATAGTGTTGAATTGCTGTTTTGTGATCATCTGGAACTCTCCGTTTTGAGTCTGGTAATGTTCGTGATCATGACTAGGTAGACTCATGAGCCTACCTAGAGTGAGGAGCTCTAAAGTGAAGTCTTTAGCAACCAGCAATAGACATTTCGTATGAAAAAGAAATAAATCTTTGTTATTATATATCATTAAAATTTTTACTACACTTGGCATATATTGATTCAGAAATAGGGTGTGTTTTAATAAAAATCTTTCTTTTGCAGAATTGGCTTCAGTTCAGTTCAGTTGCTCAGTTGTGTCCGACTCTGTGACCCCATGGACTGTAGCACGCCAGGCCTCCCTGTCCATCACCAACTCCTGGAGTTTACTCAAACTCATGTCCGTTGAGTCGGTGATGCCATCCAACCATCTCATCCTCTGTCGTCCCCTTCTCCTCCTGCCTTCAATCTTTCCCAGCATCAGGGTCTTTTCATGTAACCTGATTTATAAGCTAAAAGAATGATTATGTAATGCACTGGAATATTTGATAAAAAGTCATCTACAATAAACCAAAAGGTAAATAATAAGCCTTATATACTTGTAGCTCTGGCAGAAGAAGCTAGGAAACAAATGTTAACTGTACATGTTGGTTAGTGTTAGCTACGTTTAACAATATGCTTCATGAAAGAGAAGCACTCCAAAAATAATTGACTTTTTTATTAGCAAAAATGGAAAGGAATGAAGAGAACAGGGAAGTCCAAGAGCTTTTGAAGTTGGGAGTGGCAGATGCTTTTCACCTCAGTTGGTAACTTACAAAATTGCATACGCTTTTTGTCCTCAATTGGTAAACTATAAAACTGGGCAGATTTTTAAAACCAAAAAAAAAAAAGGCTATTAGAACTAGGTAATTAGGCAAGGATCAAGTCAAGCCTATCTTTGTTGTGTGTGCGTGCCTGCTCAGTTGCTCAGTCATGTCCAGATCTTTGGGACTCCATGGAGTATAGCCCACCAGGCTCTTCTGTCCATGGAATTTTCCAGGCAAGAATATTGGAGTAGGTTGCCATGCCCTCCTCCAGGAAATCTTCCTGACCCAGGGATCAAACCATTGTCTCCTGTGAGTCCTGCATTACAGGTAGATTCTTCACTGCTGAGCCACCTGGGAAGCAACACAGCCTACCTAACATAAAACTTGTGAAAGTATATTTCAATAGGTCAAACCCACATAGCAAAGTTTCTTGAATTATTATTAGAAGTATAGGTTCCAGCTCTAGTTAAATCGTATAAACATACTCTATTCTATTTCTCCCAATGACTATAACACAAATCCTGAACAGAATACATAAAGAAGCTAAAGACGCTGAAAAGTAAATAATAGCAGACAAATTAGGGAGGAAATCAAAACTCAAGACCAACAAATTGTGAATTCTCAGCTTTTACCCTCTATTATTTCCTGGTTTAGTCTCAATGCAACCCAAATCCTGGAATACTGCAATGGGCACAAGACAAGAGAAAATCAGTCTCTCAGGTAAGAGGAATGGGAAAAGGGGCCCCTGAAGAATGGAAAGAATGGGGAAATATCCTGGTTTTGTTTTTCTCCTCTATTGGCTCTGGAGTTCTCCCTGGGCAGTGGCTGAAGGCAGCAAGTGCATCAGCAGATGAGCTTGCTGATCTGCTTTGAAGGTAGATCCAGTTGTGGGAGGTGTTTGCCTGACAGCCCAAGAGACAGAAAGCCAGGCATTCTGGCCAGAGGACCAGGGGAAGAAACTGAGAGCCAGAGAATGTTTGAAGAGTTTTGAAAGGAGAGAGCTCAAAAAGGGAACCTATAGAGATACATTTTAAAGTTTTAGGATCACCCCTAGGAGCTCATGTGTGAAACTAATCTGATACAGAAGACTAAAGGCTTTGCTTTGAACACTGGTCTACAGCATAGGTCACTACTCAGGTCCACTTTGCTGCTGGGGGAGACCCACATAGAATAGATTCATATAATACTGCAAATGTTTGAAAACTGAAATTACACACACAGTGTATGAATGTCTATAGCAACATTATTGATAGTTGCCTAAACCTGCAAATGCCCCAGATGTTTTTGAATGGGTACTTCAATACAATGTACAATTCTATTATATGACATCCAGGGATTATAGGGACCGATGAGGAGGGATTGGTAGTTGTCAGGGATTCGAGCGGGGTCGAACTTTTGACTTCAAAGAAACAGCATAAAGCAGGCTAAGACATTTGGCCTGAACCTAACTGGGACACTAGTGTAGTGTTAGTTGTTCAGTTGCGTCCAACTCTTTGCACGAACTGTATGGACTGTAGCCCGCCAGGCTCCTCCATCCATGGGATTTTCCAGGCAAGAATACTGGAGTGGGTTGCCATTTCCTTCTTCAGGGGATCTTCCCAACCCAGAGATTGAACCCAGGTCTCCCACACTGCAGGCAGGCTCCTTACCATCTGAGCCTCCCGTGAAGTTCTAACTGAGACAACTAGCTGCTAAAACAAAACAAAGAAAAACCCAACATTCTACAGAGGATTTTAACAGATCTTGAAGTCTCATAGAAATTAAAACATCCAGGATATAATACCAAATTACTCAATGTTAAAAAATAAAACAGAAGCAGAACCAAGAAAACTGTAGCAGTGCACAAGAGAAAACACAAATCCCAGTTTAAGATGACTCAGCTCTCAGAATTACCCGAACAAGACTCAATAGCTCAATAGCAGAAGGGAAAAGAGGAAATTGTGGACTTGAAGATCAATAAAAATTATCCAATCTGAACCACAAAGAGAAAATACTGAAAAAAAAAAAAAATTGAACAAAGCCTCAGGAAACTATAGGATGATACCAAATAGTTTTTAACACACGTTTGACAGGCAAGAGGAAAGAAGAATGAAATTAGTGCAGCAAAAAATACTTGAAGAACAAAGTTAGAGGATGCCTACTACCCAATTTTAATGCTATGGTAATCGACACAGTGTAATATTGGTAAACATGTACACGTATGATCAATTCAACAGACCAGAGTCCAGAGATAGACACGAATATAGCCAACTGCTTTTTGACAAAAGTACAAAGTCAATTTAATGGATAAATGATGCTCTTTTTAGCAAATGGTAGGTAAAAACAATTGCATACACAAATGCAAAAAAAAAAACAAAAAAAAAATCTCTGCATTTACTCTCCTAAACCCCAAAACTATGAAATATGTGGAAAAAAATGTAGGACTTTCCAGGTGGGGCTAGTGGTAAAGAACCTGCCTGCCAATGCAGGAGATATAAGAGACTCCGTTTGATCCCTGGGTGGGGAAGATCCCCAGGAGGTGGAAATGGCAACCCACTCCAGTATTCTTGCCTGGAAAATTCCACGGACAGAGGAGCCTGGTGGGCTACAGTCCATTAGGCCACAAAGAGTTGGAGAAGAATGAGCACACACAGACACAGAAGGACATTTCTGTGATCTTGAGTTAGACAAATTGTTTTTAGTTATGATACTGAAAGTACAATCCATTTTAAAAGAAAAAATTCTAAATTGGACTTCATCAAAACTTCAAAAAAATTTTTTTTTTGCAAAAGACACTGTTAAGAGAATTAAATTCTAGGGACTGTTAGACAATATTTAAAATCTCCTGACAAAGGACTTGTATGCAGAATTTATAAAGAATTCTTAAAATTTAACAGTAAGAAAAAGCCCAATTTTAAAAATGGACAAAAGATCTGAAAGGACAGTTTCTCAGAGAAGATACACAGATGACAAGTAAGCATAGGAATAGATGGTCATCATCATTAGCCATCGTTGTTGTTGAGTCCCTAAGTTGTGTCTGACTCTTTGTGACCCCATAGACTGTAGCCTGCCAGACTCCTTTGTCCTCCACTATCAGGGTTTGGCCAGTTTCATGTCCATTGAGTTGGTGATGCTATCTAACCATCTCATCCTGGAAATGCAAATTAAAATCACAGTAAGATACTATTGTATACCTATTAGAATGGCTAAGGAAGCAAACAAAAAGTTGACAAGGCTGACAAGGATGTGAAGCAAGAAACTATAATACATTTTTGGTGGGAACAAGATGTCATGTAACTATCCTAGAAAACAGTTTTGCAGTTACTTATAAAGTTAGATATAAACTTATATGACTCAGCAATCCTGCTCCTATGTGTTTATTTAATCAAGAGAATTAAAAACCTATGTTCACACAAAATCCTATACATGAATGTCTATAGCAACATTACTGATAGTTGCCCAAACATGCAAATGCCCCAGATGTTTTTGAATGGGTAACTCAATACAGTGTACAATTCTATTACATGACATCCAGGCATTATAGGGACCTATGAGGAGGGATTGGTAGTTATCAGGGACTTGAGGTGGGGAGAATTTTTGACTACAGACAAACAGCATAAGGAAATTTGGGGGGTGATGGAGCTGTTCTGTGTTCTGATTTCAGTGGTGGTTGCATAAATCTATACATGTGTTAAATCTAATAGAACTGGAAACTTTTTTTAAAAAAAAGTAAATTATAATCTCTTTCTCTCTATATATATATGTATACATATATGTAGGTATCTTTACCAACATATAGCAGTATGTTAAAAATTCAACTTTGTCTTGGCAGTAGGTTGTTTTGATGGTATTTTCAGCATTCGACAGAATATAAGTACACTGCTACCTTTTTTTTAATTAGGGAGATATCAGGTAGGGAGGCACCCCACTCCAGTCCTCTTGCCTGGAAAATTCCAAGAATGGAGGAGCCTGGAAGGCTGCAGTCCATGGGGTCACTGAGGGTCGGACACGACTGAGCGACTTCACTTTGGCTTTTCACTTTCCTGCATTGGAGAAGGAAATGGCAACCCACTCCAGTGTTCTTGCCTGGAGAATCCCAGGGACGAGGGAGCCTGGTGGGCTGCCGTCTACAGGGTTGCACAGAGTCGG
This sequence comes from Bos mutus, assembly GCF_027580195.1. NCBI lineage: Eukaryota > Metazoa > Chordata > Mammalia > Artiodactyla > Bovidae > Bos > Bos mutus. The sequence continues at coordinate 41,805,049 of NC_091619.1, forward strand.
ACACAACTGAAGTGACTTAGCAGTAGCAGGTAGTTGGGAAATATGCAAGTCAACAAGGTATCAACATTCTTCCCCTTTAAATCTTATGCTAGGAAGGCTGCTCACTCAATTACACAGCTCCTCCAGATCTAAAAGATTCTACTGTCATTTTTCTAGCTCCTCACTACTACATTTAGCATTGAAACATGTATATCACCATATGTGAAATAGATCGCCAGTCCAGGTTCGATGCATGAGACAGGGTGCTCAGGGCTGGTGCACTGGGATGACCTTAAGGGATGGGATGGGGAGGGAGCTGGGAGCGGGGTTCAGGATGGGGAACACATGTACACCCATGGCTGATTCATGTCAGTGTATGGCAAAAGCACTACAATATTGTAAAGTACTTAGCCTCCAATTAAAATAAATTCATTAATAAAAAAACATCATTCCCTCACTGACAAAGGAAAAGGATTCTCCTTGTCATTTTTGCTGTCCCATCTTGTGTCCTTTGTCCCTGACATCTGCTAGCCACAAACTTAGGAGGATTACCACATGATTTACAGTCTATTTATTTACTATACTTTAGCCACCTATGCCATGGCTACATATTGGACTTTATCACCATGACTCTCTATCTCTGAAATAATAAACCCCAATAGTCCAGTACTTATCCAGAACTTCCTTTCATTTCAGCTGTGTCACTTCTTTACACCCACTATACCTACTTATTTGAACTGTTTGGGAATTTTAGTCACTTTGCTTCCCTCATTTGCCTTATTCTATCTGTTCTCACTTTCTGTCTTTCTCTGAGCTTTGACTCTCAGTGTCCATAACCTCTTCCTGTTACCATCCATTGCCATGTTCTTTTTTTTTTTTTTTTTTTTGGCCTTACCATGGCAGCATACAAAACTTCCCCAACCAGGGATCGAACCCGTACTCCCTGCAGTGGAAGGATGGAGTCCTAACCACTGGGCCACCAAGGAAGTCTGGCCATGTCCTTTTGTACTTCTATTCCATTCCCCCAGAATTGCTGGACTTGGATCAGTCCATAGACCTCCTTTTCTATTCATACACTTGGCTGACAAATCTGCTAGAGATTCGGGAGAAAACTACACAACCACATAACTTAATGGATTAGCACCATTACAGATTTTAGACTTTAATGTTAACAAACATGTCTACTCATGTTGATCTTCAGTATTTTCAACTGAGTCACTCTGTTTCACAATAGTCATTTCAAACCTTCACAAATCTCCAGACAGCCTCATCATTATGTCAACCCTCACACATACCTCAAAGAGAAAACTGATGTTATTAGGCAAATTTCTTGACCACTTTCTCAGTTTCTTGAATTAGCCTGGTGGTAAGCAGAATTCTAAAATGGCTCTCATGATCTCCATCCCCGGTGTCACACCCATGATTAGATTGTCGTATATAGTGTCTATGTTAAGCTTCACTTAAGCCTGATGCTGTTTAAGAAATCCCCGTCAACCCTTTGTTTGCCAAAATTACTCCACCCTTTCTTGTGTTGAGAAATAGCTTACTGTAAAGTACCACTTCTCCCAATAAAACTTAAGTAAGATTTGCTATCCAACTTTCTCATAGTTCCCATAAGACTCACAGCTGACTCCACAGTTTACCTGACAAGTTCAGTTTACATGAAACTTCTGATGTGGGGAGACTCAAAACGTCCATGATCAATTAGCTGAGTTTAGAACTGTTTGGTCCACCCCAAACTAGCTATTCACAGGGAAAAACATTTCCTATTCAGCTAACTGAGACTTGCCCTGCTTACAAAACAATTCCAATCGTAAACCACTCCATCTGTAACTTGCTGATCCTTCTCTTTTTAGTTCATATTGCTATGACAAAATATCAGACTGGGTGGCTGATAAACAACAGAAATGTATTTCTCACAGTTTTGGAGGCTGGGAGGTCTAAGATCAAGGTGCTGGCAGATTAGGTGTTTGGTGAGAGCCTGCTTTTTGATTCATAGACAGAACCTTCTAGCTCTATCCTCACATGGCAGAAGGGGCTAAGGAGCTCTGTGGAGTCTCTTCTACAAGAGCACTAACCTCATTCATGAGGGCTCCATAATCATGACTTAGGCACCTCCAATGGCCCCACCTCAAAGCCATCATATTGGACATTAAAATTTCAGCATAAATTTCGGGGACACAAACATTCAGACCATAGCATTTCTCTATGAAACTGTAAGGCAAAACCACATGCTGAGATACTCTAGTCTGCTTTTCCTAACAGCCTGAATAAAATCAGTATCCTGACTTGTCTGGTCTTTGTCTTTGACAGTGTGATGTCATGAATCAGGCAAGGAGAACTCCTTAAGCCCTTTGTGCTCCCCTCAACTGGGAATCCAGAGATTTAACAGCAAATCCAACTTTTGATGCTGTGTTCTAGACTCCTGTTCATCAGTGGCACAGTAAGGACTTTATTTTTATTCTTTGTATGGGCTGAACTTTTAATGACCTCTGTAAATGTCTTAAATGGTTTATAGAAATCTTGCCTCTATAGGTGAAGGATAGTGAAGAGAATTTGGTTTATTACTCTTTGTTTGAAACTCAAAGTCAGTTAAAAGTTTGTACCTAATGAGAACAATCCCCTTATTTCCTACATGGCAGAAATAAAAAATTGACTGAGATTTAAAAATTGAGGCTATTAGCTCTGTTTGGGTCTGTCTGTATTAACATGTTTATGCATCTGTATGTAACATTTTCTTTCCTTCATGGTATTACAGGGTTATAAAATCTCTTAAAAGAGTGCAATTTGGAGTGATTTAGAGATAAATAAGACTTATCTAATTCTAAAATTCCCAGAAATTAAGGACATTAGTATTCTAATAATTTTATTATTATATATATATATATGTTAATGCAAATGACTTAGGAGTTTGAGTTCACACTATTGAGGTAAACCTTTAGCTCAGTTGGTAAAGAATCTGCCTGCAATGCAGGAGACCCCAGTTCAATTCCTGGGTTGGGAAGATGCCCTGGAGAAGGGAAAAGCTACCCACTCCAGTATTCTTGCCTAGAGAATTCCATGGACTATAGAGTCCATGGGGTCACAAAGAGTCGGATATGACTGAGTGACTTTCACTTGGCAAATGAGACTAGCTATATTTTCTGAGTGTTAGCATTAAGCATAAGACTCATATGCTTGATTTGTATTTATTTTAGTTGGGTATATTTTTACCTAAAGTTTTACATTTCCTGATCAAATAAGCTAGCATGTATCAACTAAATGTTTCAGTTCAGTTCAGTCGCTCAGACGTGTCCGACTCTTTGCGACCCCATGAATCGCAGCACGCCAGGACTCCCTGTCCATCACCAACTCCCAGAGTTTACCCAGACTCACGTCCATCGAGTCAGTGATGCCATCCAGCCATCTCATCCTCTGTCGTCCCCTTCTCCTCCTGCCCCCAACCCCTCCCAGCATCAGAGTCTTTTCCAATGAGTCAACTCTTCACATGAGGTGGCCAAAGTACTGGAGTTTCAGCTTTAGCATCATTCCTTCCAGAGAAATCCCAGGGCTGATCTCCTTCAGAATGGACTGATTGGATCTCCTTGCAGTCCAAGGGACTCTCAAGAGTCTTCTCCAACACCACAGTTCAAAAGCATCAATTCTTCGGTGCTCAGCCTTCTTCACAGTCCAACTCTCACATCCATACATGACCACAGGAAAACCATAGCCTTGACTAGACGGACCTTTGTTGGCAAAGTAATGTCTCTGCTTTTGAATATGCTATCTAGGTTGGTCATAACTTTCCTTCCAAGGAGTAAGCGTCTTTTAATTTCATGGCTGCAATCACCATCTGCAGTGATTTTGGAGCCCCTAAAAATAAAGTTTGACACTGTTTCCACTATTTCCCCATCTATTTCCCATGAAGGGATGGGACAGGATGCCATGATCTTCATTTTCTGAATGTTGAGCTTTAAGCCAACTTTCTCACTCTCCTCTTTCACTTTCATCAAGAGGCTTTTTAGTGCCACTTTAAGATGGTGAAAAAAGTAAATTTGTGTTTAATCAAAATTGAATTGTTATTCTGGCAAATTTTATTTCAATAGTAATTGTGTTTTGTATTATGTCCTTTTAGAAATAACTTCCAAGGTCTCTAGGTGACTTAAACTCTTAGACAAATGTTAAACTGAGTTAATGGATATTCATAGATACCTAGCTCATTTCTAAGTAGGATACTGAAATATTAATTGCAAAGTATAATTTATAGTTTATATAATTTTTATATACTTTTTCCTCTCATTTTTATTGATACACAGAGGCTATATGTTTGGATCTGTTAATGAATGTGTTCATTTTTGCAGCTTTGGAAAGTGTATGGCTGTAAAAAGTTATGAGATGTATATTCATGAGCTCTGCTGATTTGCTACAAATTCTAAGGTATTACAGACAGTCGTAATTGTTTAACCTCACTTTTCTCTGTGAAATAGAAGTGACTGTGGTTAAAAGTTATAATCAATATCTGTAAATGAGTCTTTACTCAGAGCAATAGTGGGAGGGAGGAACTTTGTATACAAGGTATGCAGAATGTGTTTTTGTTAGGCAAAAGAGTAGTTTTCTGCTAAAGTACACAACTGTTCTAGAATGAGAAGGAGGAAGGTGTAAGAAAAAATTAGAGTGGATATAAAGTTGTAGCAGTTTCTTAGAAAGTAAATTTTAATTTTGGTGGTCCAAGTTGGCTAACATGTAATGGATTTATTTACGAGATTGTCAAAAAGTCTTTCAGTAACAAATATACTGATGAAAACCTAGGCTTTAGTTTTCTCTCTATTCTTGGATTACTTGTCTACTTTACTTAGTAAGAGTTGTAAGAGATTTTTCTTTACCTTCTGAATAATTTGCCTACATAACAAGGATTCTGTCTTATCAGAATTATTTCCTGTGCTTTATGTTGACTTTATCATGTCCTTGATTATTTAAGAGTACAAAGTCTTCCTACTTTTGAAAGTGCTAGGTTCTTTATGATCATATCATTCACTATGTACACTTTAAAAATATTTTATTGTCATTTTGGATATATAGGTGGTCAAGTATTGTTTCATGATCAAGTATTGTTTCATAACCCATGACCCTATTTAAGCAAGTATTCACACCTAACAAATTTTGATATTTTACATTCCACATATCAAATCCCAAATGATACATTTTGCATTTAAAACTGATTTCTCAGAATGTTCTTGAAAAATCACAAAGAATTTGTTTTTTTATCTTATAAAAAGAGAGGTTCTAGAAATAATTAAGTTTATATGATAGGGAGAGTTGTCAAATCAGAAAATATGTTTAACTTCCCCTAGGCTAATTTTGTATAGGTAACATAGTATTAATATAAATATTTTAGAAATTGTATGTTATTTGACAAGTTCCTAAAGACCCATCAGTATTCTGTCTGTGGTATGTTTCTATTTATCAGAATTGGGTGCTGCTTTACCTGATATTAGACAACAAAAGTATAATGAGTATAATAATAATTTCAGTAATTCTTAAAAATGCTGTTTGTCTCAGCTTTCTTTAATTCAAACCTAGCTTCTTCTAGTCCAGTGGTTTTAAACTGGGAGTTCATATTACTTACCTATGGAGTTTTATGAATACACAAATGTTAAGGTCTTACTCCATTCTACTGAATCTCTTTACTTGTTAAATTTGATATATTCTTGAATATTCCAACTATATATTTGGAATATCCAAGGTATATTATATCTCAGGATTATTTTATGTTAAATCTAAAGTTTTTTTCTCTGTGAAGATTATATTAATGCATTTTCATAATGTAAATGTAAATGTAATATACACTGGTCTTGGTCTTTGACTGTTATATTTATAGATATTTTGTCTAAAACTTCATTTGGATTGACTTTGTTTTGCATGCCACAGAAACAATCTTCTTTACCAGTTTCATTATTCTGATAAACTCTCATCAGACTTTTCACTTTTGAAAATTACCAGTAATAAGTTAACTGCAGCCATTTTAAGTCTTTTGTCATTTACAGATAATTTTTTGTTTTACCCTGATGCCTGGAAAATCCCATGGATGGAGGAGCCTGGTAGGCTGCAGTCCATGGGGTCGCTATTAGTCGGACACAACTGAGCGACTTCACTTTGACTTTTCACTTTCATGCACTGGAGAAGGAAATGGCAACCCACTCCAGAGTTCTTGCCTGGAGAATCCCAGGGACGGGGGAGCCTGGTGGGCTGCCGTCTATGGGGTCACACAGAGTCGGACATGACTGAAGTGATGCAGCAGCAGCAGCAGCAGCAGCAGCAGATGCTTCCCTGAAAGGACCTGCAATTGGCCACAGGCCAAAGTGTGTCAACAAAAATGGATTTTCTCAGAGCCCTGTGCCTGGGTACTCTGGGACACAGGCTTCTGCTGGCATTGCTTCAGCAGCTTTGAGTCCATACCAGTAGACTGAGTCAAGTTTTCCAGAACTCTAGTCTAGAAAAATGACTTAGTGACCAAATAACAACATAGATAGTTTAAGAGCAAAGAGAAAGAGGGATTCCTTATACCTAGGAAATATAGCATTAACATCAAATATATTCCAAATAAAATCTATGATCATCCCTTATTATTCAGTCCTGTGTAATTTATTTATTATTATTTTTTTTTACAAATAACAAGTGTATTTCTCACAGATCTGGAGGCTATTATTATTGTTCTTTAGTCACTAAGTTATGTCTGACACATTTGCAACCCCAAGGACTGTAGCCTGCCAGGATCCGCTGTCCATGGGATTTCTCAGCCAAGAATACTGGAATGGGTTGCCATTTCCTTCTCCAGGGAATCTTCATGACCCAGGGACTGAATTTGCATCTCCCATATTGGCATGCGGTTCTTTACCACTGAGCCATCAGGGAAGTCCCTAAGCAAGCTATAATTCATAAGAATTTAGTAAACTCTGCTTTTGTAAACAAAAAATGAAACATTTATCTTTTTCTCTCTTCTTGACCCTCTGGAATTTTAAAACTCTTGTTAAGTATTCTTATTTTCATGGCAATGTAATTATTTTCATAATTTCAATGAGAGTCTGTCCTTCTTGTTAACAAAACGTAATTGAAAACATTGGTTATACAACCAAGGCCTTGCCTGAAATGAATAATTGGGAATAATGCTGAATTTAATCAGATATTACTGGACATTTTTAAGGAACTACAGTTAACTTTATGACACTAATGCTTACAAAGCATGCTTAGGAAAACTGGACTGTTATCTGGTTTACAGAGTAACAGAGGTCCTTTTCTGTTAGGCTTATTAATCTTAGGATATTTCATGGAATTTGAGAAGAGAGGAATTTATCCAAATTTATAGATATTATAAGTGAAATCTGACAGTGAGTTCTTGCCTCAAGAGGCTTTTAAAAATCCAACCTGACATTTCTTATTAAACTGCCAGCAAAGCAAACTTAAGTACTGTATGATAAATACCATTTTTGCTGCCTCTATGAAAATATTCAGGATAAATCTGATGAGATGAGCTTTACTTTATGATCAAAAATAATCTTTCTTTGAGATTATCTTGGAGTAACGGGGGAGTGACTATAGAGAAAATTTTTGTTTTTCAGTGGAAAACAATAGCACACCCTTCTGACTCTAGTCCTAAGTTAGTAATAGTTGGAGTTATCAGATTCCAGCCTTGCTCATTCTTTGTGTTCTTTGCACACTTAATAAATTACAGGCAATTGATGGATAAGCAAACTCCATCTTCTCTGGCAGAGATTTAAGTGACTTCCTCCCTTCCTTGTGGAAAAAACAGTTGAGGAAGCTACCTATAATTTGAACTGGACCTTGTTACCTTACACAAATCATTAAAACTTATCAAATGTTCAGTTCTTCCATATTCCTTCAATGTCTGGCTACAACCCTCTAAACTAAGTTTTCCAAATTCTATCCCTTCCATTTTCAGAAACTAAAATATAACCACCCAGATTCTTTTTTGTGCTGCACTGGCCTTCCACCCGGAATTGAAAGAAGCCCTGTGAGCCAGGGCCCAATCACTTCATATAAACCTTGAAGGACTCAAGGACTCATCACCATAGCAGACTATGTATACATTGGATTTTTCCCTGGACAAACCACCGTCTGGACCTTTAAAGAGTTTGACAAGATACTGAGTCATGCATGCCCTTACATGAGAAGTAACCAAGGCTGTGGACAGTATCACTAAAGGCATCAATATCTTAGCTTCAAGGAACTCAATAAGTGGTGCTCCACCAACTTCTTGGAATTCACTGGACTGGTTACTCTCAGGCTCAGCTCTTGAGGCTATTTACTTTAGCACAAACTTTCATATTGCTGCTTCTTATTTTCACTTCAGGCATTCCTTTTTAAGATATCTGATGTCTAGGACTCTGAAACAACTGACCTTTTTTATCACTTCTCCATAAATGGTTCAACTGATTTTAAAGAAACAGTGCCCAAAAGATCTTAAAGGATTATTTCTTGGACTCCATTCTCTTTGTTTTTTTCCCCCTTATTTCTCTGATTAGTTCTTTGCTCCTTCTCCTTCTCAGTCTTTATGGGGGTCCTCTTTTTCTACCTAATCCATTTATTAATACCTTAATAGCTCAAGTTTCTAGGGGTTTTTCAAGGTTTGCAGACACCTATAAATCTCACAGAGACATGTGTGTGCATGTGTGCACACACAGACACACACATACACACATGCCCCGGGTTTTACTGGGATTCACTTTTGTAAACAAGTTCACTTCACTGGTTGCTGCAGTTTCTCTGCTGTGTGATCTCTTTCCCATCACAGCCTCTCAGCGGTGGCTGCCCTGTTCTACCAAACACCACAGCCACTTATAATGCTGCTACCTCCTTTCAGCAGAAAGAAATAGCATCCAGGAGTTCCAGTCCCTCTGCTCCCTATTCAAACTGGGCAGTTGCCAGGAGCAAACTGAGCATACTGAGGGTCTGCTATGAGGGATGTGACACCCCTTTCCCTTTTTTAAAAAAGATTTTTTTTCTTTGATGTGGACCATTTAAAAAGTCTTTATTAATAATGATTATTGTATTATTAGTAATTATTTATTACAATAATAAATTACAATATATTTTCTGTTTTGGTTTTTTGGCTGCAAAGCATGTGGGATCTTAGTTCCCCAACCAGGAACCGAACCTTTACCCCCTGCTTTGGAAGGCAAAGTCTTAACCACTGGTATGCCAGGGAAGTCCCTCTCTTTCCTTCTTTTTTTATCTGCAGTTGGAGGAAGTCTCTAACTAGTGCTGCTTGGTTTCCTGCTTGAAAACCTTCACGGAAAATTTTTCTGCATTTCTTGCAGTTTTTTCTCCCTCTGGAACTCAGACCTACATCAGATCAGATCAGTCACTCAGTCATGTCTGACTCTTTGCGACCCCATGAATCGCAGCATGCCAGGCCTCCCTGTCCATCACCAACTCCCGGAGTTCACTCAGACTCACGTCCATCGAGTCAGTGATGCCATCCAGCCATCTCATCCTCTGTTGTCCCCTTCTCCTCCTGCCCCCAATCCCTCCCAGCATCAGAGTCTTTTCCAATGAGTCAACTCTTCACATGAGGTGGCCAAAGTACTGGAGTTTCAGCTTTAGCATCATTCCTTCCAAAGAAATCCCAGGGCTGATCTCCTTCAGAATGGACTGGTTGGATCTCCTTGCAGTCCAAGGGACTCTCAAGAGTCTTCTCCAACACCACAGTTCAAAAGCATCAATTCTTTGGTGCTCAGTCTTCTTCACAGTCCAACTCTCACATCCATACATGACCACAGGAAAAACCATAGCCTTGAGTAGACGGACCTTTGTTGGCAAAGTCATGTCTCTGCTTTTCAATATGCTATCTAGGTTGGTCATAACTTTCCTTCCAAGGAGTAAGCGTCTTTTAATTTCATGGCTGCAGTCACCATCTGTAGTGATTTTGGAGCCCCCAAAAATAAAGTTTGACACTGTTTCCCCATCTATTTCCCATGAAGTGGTGGGACCAGATGGCCATGATCTTTGTTTTCTGAATGTTGAGCTTTAAGCCAACTTTTTCACTCTCCACTTTCACTTTCATCAAGAGGCTTTTGAGTTCCTCTTCACTTTCTGCCATAAGGGTGGTGTCATCTGCATATCTGAGGTTATTGATATTTCTCCCGGCAATCTTGATTCCAGCTTGTGTTTCTTCCAGTCCAGCGTTTCTCATGATGTACTCTGCTTAGAAGTTAAATAAGCAGGGTGATAATATACAGCCTTGATGTACTCCCTTTCCTATCTGGAACCAGTCTGTTGTTCCATGTCTAGTTCTAACTGTTGCTTCCTGACCTGCATACAGATTTCTCAAGAGGCAGGTCAGGTGGTCTGGTATTCCCATCTCTTTCAGAATTTTCCACAGTTTCTTGTGATCCACACAGTCAAAGACTTTGGCATAGTCAATAAAGGCCAAGTAAATGTTTTTCTGGAACTCTCTTGCTTTTTATATGATCCAGCAGATGTTGGCAATTTGATCTCTGGTTCCTCTGCCTTTTCTAAAACCAGCTTGAACATCAGGAAGTTCACGGTTCACATATTGCTGAAGCCTGTCTTGGAGAATTTTGAGCATTACTTTACTAGCATATCCATGGGGAAAAATGGAAATAGAGTTGATTGACAACCATTAAATATTCTCAAAAGGCTGTTACCTTCTATGGCTAAGGTATTCTTACTGAGTTGAGTTCATTAACCTAGTCCTTCAATTTTAGGAAGAGTTTGTTCCTATGAAGCTCCTGAGACTATAAAGACAGATAACTGTTGGGCCTCTCCTACTATTATTGATACATCAGATAAGCCTTGACACATTTGAATCTCTTTTCAGTGGTGACTAAGCGAGAGCTGCTCATTTATCCTAGTGAAAGACCAATTCTTTTCCCCTCAACTCATTTTGGATTGATATCTCTGTAAAATTCAATGAAAGGAACTACTGGAAAAATGAAATAAAAACCAAACTGATAAGACAATGTCAGACTGCCATGACTTTTCCAAATGCTTACTCTCAATGTCTGTCTTTCTCTATTTGCAGACCTATAACAAACAGTTCATTGCCCTGCATTGGCCTGCAGAACATTCTGATAGAACTGGTCTATCCTGTGAAGGCAAGCCAAGTCCCGAATGTTCTGCCTGTCATCTTAAACTGTGTCCTAGTTACTATTTTTCGGGATTTATTTTTTCTTCCAGCTTCTGGAGAACTGCATAGATGATGACCATTTTTTTCCTTCATTTGAACTCTCAGTTCTTAATTTGTTGGTGCCAAATTTTCTACTTTCTGAATATGTTAAATCATAAACATTTCCCTATGTCTCCTCTCTCTTTAGTTTATTGCTCTTTGATAACGTTAACATCTCAGCAGAGAGTATGAGAGCTATTTTGCAGGGAATCAAACTGAATTGTCATGGAGAACAGCCTTCTGGTTGCCAAGAGGGTGGGGGTTGGGGGAGGGTGGGAGAGGGAAGGACTGGGAGTGTGGGACTGGGTGCTGTGTGTGCTGTGCTTGGTTGCTCAGTTGTGTCTGACTCTTTGCAACCCCGTGGGGTGCAACACTCCAGGCTCCTCTGTCCATGGGGGTTCTCCAGGCAAGAATACAGGAGTGGGTTTCCATGCCCTCCTCCAGGGAATCTTCCCAACCCAGGGATTGGAGCCACAACTCTCGCATTCCGGGTGGATTCTTTACTGTCTGAGCCACCAGGGAAGCGTATCAGGATGACCGAATGGTCTAAGGCACCAGACTCAAGGTGGGATTCGCAGATGTAAGCTATTACATATAAAATGGATAAACAACAAGGTCCTTCTATATAGCATAGGAAACTATATTCAATATCCGTGATAAACCATAATGGAAAAGAATATAGACAAGAATATCTAAATGTGTATACTGGAGTCACTCTGCTGCACAGCAGAGATTGGCACAACACTGTAAACGGGTCTTCGTGGCTGTGCGTGGGCTTTCTCTAGTTGCCTCGGGAAGGGGCTACTCTTTGCTGTGGGGAGCAGGCTTCCCATTGCAGTGGCTTTTCCTGTTGTGAGAAGAGCATGGGCTCTGTAGCTGTGGTGCACTGGCTTCGTTGATCTGAGGCATGTGGAATCTTCCTGGGGATTGACCTGTGTCCCCTGCATCGGCAGGCAGGTTCTTTATCACTGGACCACCAGGGAAGTCTTTGGGTAGCATCTCTTGCTACAGCTTAAACAGATGTTTGAATGCTATCTGTGAATTTCATTTTACTTCAGAAAAGTACTCCTCTACACTTGATCTGAAGGATCTTCCTTCTCAGTGAGATTCAGGGTTGAGGAAACACAGAAATATCCATCTACTCAGGTGTTGGATGCAGGGAGGGGATTGAACTGTTACATCATTGTTTTCATCTAACTCTCCAACAGTTCTCTTTCCTTTCCCAGTTTTTTTCTAGCTCTTTATTGTGTAGATCAACTTAACCTCTAAAGCTTCTCTTTTTTCCAGGCTCTGGATTTAGAATCATAATGACCTGAATCAGAAAGCTGGGGACCAGGGTTGTTGTTCAGATGCTAAGCTGTGCCCAGCTCTTTGTGATCTCATGATCTGCAGCTTGCCAGGCTTCCCTGTCCATCACCATCTCCTGGTATTTGCTCAAACTCATGTCCACTGAGTTTATCCTCTGTGGCCCCCTTCTCCTTTTGCCCTCAACCTTTCCCAGCACCCAGGGTCTTTTTCAATGAGTTGGCTCTTTGCATCAGGTGAAAGTATTGGACCAGAGTAGTACATCCTAAAGTGTGCCTTGGTGGCATATTGATTATTTTGAATTAAAGTTACTTAAGAGGTAACCAATGCAAGAGGGATACTCTGGCCCTCCTCTCTGTCTCCCTGATGGCAGGAAGTAAATCTTTTATGTGAATGGTACACTTCTTGCATCTGGAGGTAGAAAGACACCCTTAGCACCAGAGAATTCAGGGCCAAGAAGCTGTAATTGTACTTCTTTGAGAAAAAAAAAAATTTTTTTATATTAGAAATACACTTCATTGTCTAATATTGTAGACCTCATCAACCCACTGACTTTCATTATGTCTACCTGGGAACGGTGCTATGAATATGGAGACCTATGCTGTCTTTGGTCACAAAACTTTGGAACTCCAGTCTAGGCTGGGTGCCTTCTGCTTGGGACACCTATTCATCAATATCCTTTTGCCTTTCCTCTGTGTTGTGTGCTTTTGTTTCCCGTATTGAAATTATTCCTCTCTTGATATGTTTTCTCCTTTTGATATAGCACATCCTCCAATAGCCTCTTGAGAAACTGTGAAAGCAAAACTTTTGCATGTCTGAAAACCTCTTTATTCCCTCCTTTTCTTTGACTGATTGCACTTGTACTTTAACTTACTACCCCAATCCCAAACTCTGTTTGGAGTACTCACTCACAGGGCACTTAAAAACCTAAGTTTTTTTTGTCCTATCAATTCCTTACAAATGTATTGTTTCTTTGTCTAAAAGTATAAAAGCTGCCAACTTCGGCCATTTCTTAGTTCCCATTTCTATGAGACCTCTGTGCTCATGAATTAAATTTGCTTTTTTCTCCTGTTACTCTGTCTTGTCTCAGTGTTATTATTAGCTCAGCTAAAAGAACACAAGATGAGCAGAGGCAGCAAGTTCCCTCTCTGACAGTTGATGTGTCAGGCAGGAGGCTTGCTGGACCTTACTTTTTGCTCTGAAGCTGCTGCAGCTGAAAAATCCTAGGACATTTAACAAAGCCCGGTAGAAGGTAAGATTTCTTACCATGCCAGCCTCCCAGATCTCTGCCTGCAAGGTGTGCTGGAAGGGAAAGTGGTGAGAGTTCCTTTTCTCTAATATTTTTCTCCTGTTCTTTGGACTAGTTCCTTGGACTTAGTGACTCTTGGGGATTCTTTTCCTCCCAGAGATGGTCACTTTTTCTTTGTCTCTGTCTACTGTGCTCCTTTTCATAATGAGGAAGAAACTCAGGGCAGACCGCAGGCATGAGCCCTATAAACCTGCTTTCAAGCCGGCCATACAGACTGGTGAGTTCATGGTTCTCACCAGACTGGTGTCTATTTAGATAGATTTTGCTGTGGGCCCTCTATATAAAATACAGATGAGGTTTTCCCTCTGTCTGTTCTGTGTCTGGAGAGTTGGCTTTGTGTCCAGTAAGAAAATTCTCTCTAGTTTCCACCACCCGGAAGGGTACTTACTGATGTCCCATTGAATAGACAGGGGTTCTCAGACACGAAGTTGCCACTGGCATTCTCTTTGTTCAGCCGGGCCAGGTCTCAGGAAATTTGCTCATAAGGAGCTTTTGTCATCTCAACTTTTATTGCTTGTTAATGCAGAACATTCCAAAGGCACCTGCCTAGTGACATAAATTAGCGGGTCTATGACTATGAGGAACCCCACACTTTTGTGGGGCTCTGTTTTCACTACACCATTCTTACTGCCTAGAGCAACAAAGGGTTTTTACTTTCTTAGACTGAGAATTAACTTTCTGGATCTTTTGAGGGCTACATGCTTTCTTGTGAGATGCCTCTTGCAAATTTGGCTAAATCGTAAAAGAAAAAGGGCTAACTGGTTTGAGTTGCTATTTGAAATTAATATAAGATCCTCCTTGTCAATAGCCAGACAATGGATCCTTTAAATTGGCTATATTCAAAAGGAAACTTTTTTTGTGAGAGCTCTCATCATGAACAGCTGTCATATTGGTACTCACTGGAGGATCACATGGAAAGGAGAAAAAGGAAAGGATAATGACTGGCTGTAAGGAATCCCTTATTAAGATGAAAGAATGAAAATCAGACTTAAAAGTGCAAAATAAGTTCCCCTTCTTAAAAACTTCCCTGTCTCCTTAGCAGTTCCCAGCCCCTTCTACAAATAATCAGAAAACAAATCAGCTGGAGTCCAATATTTAAGGGCAAATAGAAACAACTGTTTTTTCCTGCATATCCTACACAACCAGAAGTATAATACGAGAAACAAGTCAAGGCCCATCTAATTTTACAGTCCCAAGGCCTCACCTATTTCTGTCTAAACAGTAGATATTATAAAAAGATCAAGACACTGGAGCAAAATTGTTCTGTTAAGAAAAAAAAATTTTTATTTAAGACTTATGATAAGAGACAAATAAATATACCACAAAACTACTAAGAGAAACGTACATTTTCTTTCTGTTTCTTAAAGTTATAAATCTTATTTTGTCTTTGCAACGTAAACACAGCCCACATCCTTGAGACTAAGCGCAGATTAGCTTAATTGGTAGAACCTGAAACTAAAGGAAAGAAAATGGAAAGAGGCCTTTTAAAACACAAACTGTTAAAAGAACTCCCCTGCCTCCTTAATGGCACCCCACTCCAGTACTTTGCCTGGAAAATCCCATGGATGGAGGAGCCTGGTAGGCTGCAGTCCATGGGGTCGCTGAGAGTCGGACACGACTGAGCGACTTCACTTTCACTTTTCACTTTCAAGCATTGGAGAAGGAAATGGCAACCCACTCCAGTGTTCTTGCCTGGAGAATCCCAGGGACGGGGGAGCCTGGTGGGCTGCCGTCTACGGGGTCGCACAGAGTCGGACACGACTGAAGCTACTTAGCAGCAGCAGCAGCAGCCTCCTTAAAATTGCTTGTTAACAGCAAAAACAGATCTTAAAAGTCTTCTCCACAAATAATAAAAGACTTTAGCTATCTAAAGGAATAATCCTAGTTATTCCAATTGTTATTTATAAACTAGTGAGTTTTTAATGTACCTGATTTTTGTGCCTAAAGTTTTAAAATGAAAACTATAAGGTCACTTGAGTCTGTCTATGTGTCTATATGTGTATGTTATAAATATGGTATCCCACCTCTATATGGTATTGCCAAAATTAATTTATATGGGTTCTATTTTACTGGCTTAAACAAACAAACATAAAAAAATATTTAAAGTATACTAAAAACTAACAAATATTTTTCAAGTTTATGTAGTCTAGGATGATCTCCAGAGAAGGCAATGGCACCCCACTCCAGTACTCTTGCCTGGAAAATTCCATGGACGGAGGAGCCTGGTGGGCTGCAGTCCATGGGGTTGCTAAGAGTCAGATACAATAGAGCGACTTCACTTTCACTTTTCACTCTCATGCATTGGAGAAGGAAATGGCAACCCACTCCAGAATTCTTGCCTGGAGAATTCCAGGGATGGGGGAGCCTGGTGGGCTGATGTCTATGGGGTCGCACAGAGTCGGACACAACTGAAGCGACTTAGCAGCAGCAGCAGGATGATCTTTAGTTAAATAAAAGCTAATTTTAAGCTTGTTTGCTGAATTAATATAAGCATGTCTCCAGAGTTAGCATAAAATATAATGCATACAAATAACTTTTGTTCTACTTCGGTTTCCTAGTCAGAGTTGGTTTTTTGTTGTTATTGTTCTCTGTTGGTCTGCTCTTGATAACAAGAGATTACAAAAAAAATTGTCTTTAGCTTTAAGTAGTCTGCCTAGGGGGAGAAAAAAAAAGATCTTATGCCTTGTCAAAATAACCACTTATATTCTATTTTGTCTTTATCAGTTCTTTGTAAAGAACAAGTAAACCAAGTCCTCTCAATATTAAAAGAGATAAGCTTTGCTCCAAACTATCTAACTTTCTATATTTGCCTATGAAGTCTTTCTTATTTTGGTTAAATGTATGTATGACTAAGCATTGTATCACAGTGATCTATTTGACTGTTTTAAGATCTTTTTAATACTTTTGACAAAATTTCCAAAAATCAAGTTCTAAATGAGACTTTAAACTTAGAGCTAACTTTGATATATGATATATTTTAGAGTTTCAGAAATATCTCAAAGATTTGTTCTCCTTCTTTTTAAAAAGATATTAAGCTAATTAGGCTTATTTTGATATGTTAAATTAAGTAGGAAACATTATCAAGAAGTAACGTTAAGCCTCTTTATGTTGAATTTGTATAGGTATGTAATATGGGTATTCTGGAAACTGAAATTTCTGGAAGTCTTCTACATCTTGGCATAAAACGTCTGTTGCCAAAATCGAGGTTCCCATTAAAAAGACTGAACTAAGTATGATAGAAATGCTTTGACTTTCACACAAAGGCAGCAACAATAGAATCTTAAAGATTAAGCACATGTAAATGAAGTCTATTCTGCTTCTACAAAAAAAATAAAAAACTGACTCCTTATTGCCAGACTTTTGCCATCCCGATGTCCTTACAGCACGGCAACAGTCTGCTCCTGAATCAGAGAAATTAAGATGGGGAAATAATACCTGTAAATTAAACAACAGTCAGGATATAGGAAACCCAAGATGGCTGCTTGATTCTTCCATCTTCCTGACAAACCTCAGTTTTTGTTTTTGTTTTCCATTCCTTCACCCAACATAGTGCATTTAAGATGGCTCAGGCTATACACAGATATTGGTGGGAAGATTTCTATAAAAATTGCAAAAAGTCTACCAGCAATGTCTGATCTGTCAGGTCCATAACCCTGGAGAAATTGTCACCTGCAACTAGACTTCATTCAACTGACAGTATTGGTTATCAAAAATATTCCTGTTACGGTGTATACATTTTCCACATGTGTTAAAATCTTCCCGTGCTACAAGTCCAATGCCCTCAAAGATGGCAAAGAAAATGGAAAAAACATATTTCCCACTCAGGGTATACCAGCCACAGTCTACAGTGATGAAGACATGTACTTCACTGGGCAAGTCATATGAGCCTTAACAAAAACCTTGCAAGCTTCTTGGAATTATCACTGTCCCCCTCGTCTTTAGTCTTCAGGCAAGGTTGACAGAACTAATGGAAAAACTGAATTCAAGCAGAACAAGGATTAATTACATGGGATTGAATGAACTGATGAATATATTTTATAATTTTATGCTTTTTTGTCTCAAATATTACTGCTAATTTAAATCTTTTGCTTTCCAGATACAAAGACTTTAAAAAAAATACTTAGAGCAACTTGATAAATTATACCTTTATTATCCAAATGGAAGCATTTAGCTTTTTATTTTTACCTGGTCCCTCTGGAATTCAGAAACTCTCAGTGAGTATTCTTATTTTTGGCACTATAGTTATTTCAAAAGTTCAATAAGAATCTCTTCTCCTTATAACAGGACAGAATTGGAATCCCTGGTTACATTATCAGTGCTTTGACTAGAATGTCATAAATGAAATTCAGATAAACATGTAGACTCAGATATGACCAGACAGTTGGAAGGAACTTTTGACTTTTAGAGCCAATGAAGCCCCTTGGAAAATCAGCCTGGTACCTTACTTATGGTATTCACAGCAGCCTTACAAGGTGAGTAAGGAAGGTCACTTTCTGGCAGGTACAGGAACCTCAGGATATTTTGAGGACCTCAAGAAGAGACAAATTCACCAAATCCATAGGTATTACAGGTGAGCCTGGTGATAAGTTTTCAGTGTGGTTTCCAGGCCTTGAGAGAAGTTCAGTCTGGAGATTTACTATGAAAAATTCCAGCAGAGTAGGTTTAAAAGCGCCTCTATGGCCAACCACTATTCTTGCTGGACTTATATAGATAATCAGGCCAAGCTTATTGAATTTAAACTTACTTTGCAAACAAAGTAGTCTTAATTTGTCTATCTTTGATAGAAATGAGGGTGATTTTAGAGAGAAAAGTTATGTTTCAATAGAAACTAGAATACATACTTGTGGATATTAGCATTCTAGTGCTATTAATATTCCTTAAGGTTTTGTTAATTCCTGAAAACAGGACTGGGTCCTGAATTTTTCAGGTTTCCTCCAAAAACTGTCTATAACTCCCTAACATTTCCAATTTTCTCCCAGCCTTTTGATTTGGAATCATTGGGAAGTAAAACTGCCCTTTTCCTGAAATCCTGCAAGTTGAAGCTAGACAATTTTATATAAACTTCAGAGAAATTATCACAACAGCTCACATTTAAACAGTCCCTGTGTAAGATTGTCGGGGGAAATATCAATAACCTCAGATATGCAGATGACACCACCCTTATGGCAGAAAGTGAAGAGGAACTCAAAAGCCTCTTGATGAAAGTGAAAGTGGAGAGTGAAAAAGTTGGCTTAAAGCTCAACATTCAGAAAACAAAGATCATGGCATCTGGTCCCATCACTTCATGGGAAATAGATGGGGAAACAGTGGAAACAGTGTCAGACTTTATTTTTTTGGGCTCCAAAATCACTGCAGATGGTGACTGCAGCCGTGAAATTAAAAGACACTTACTCCTTGGAAGGAAAGTTATGACCAACCTAGATAGCATATTCAAAAGCAGAGACAGTACTTTGCCAACAAAGGTCCATCTAGTCAAGGCTATGGTTTTTCCTGTGGTCATGTATGGATGTGAGAGTTGGACTGTGAAGAAGGCTGAGTGCTGAAGAATTGATGCTTTTGAACTGTGGTGTTGGAGAAGACTCTTGAGAGTCCCTTGGACTGCAAGGAGATCCAACCAGTCCATTCTGAAGGAGATCAGCCCTGGGATTTCTTTGGAAGGAATGATGCTAAAGCTGAAACTCCAGTACTTTGGCCACCTCATGCAAAGAGTTGACTCATTGGAAAAGACTCTGATGCTGGGAGGGATTGGGGGCAGGAGGAGAAGGGGACGACAGAGGATGAAATGGCTGGATGGCATCACTGACTCAATGGATGTGAGTCTGGGTGAACTCCGGAAGTTGGTGATGGACAGGGAGGCCTGGCGTGCTGCGATTCATGGGGTTGCAAAGAGTCGGACACGACTGAGCGACTGAACTGAACTGAACTGTGCCTGTTTCTGTGTGAGTAACTCAGAAAGTTTATCTGAACAACCAATGACATCATCAAGGACATTTCAAACTGCAAAGATGCTTTGACCCCGACATCTAGAAATCTTTTTGACTGACTGCCCCCGGGCTCAGAAACTGGCTTATAATCTGCTTCATCATTAGCCATTGTTTTTCCTTTTGTTTCCATAGAGATGCCTCTTATTAAAAGCTGACTGTTTATACCATAGGACAGCTTTGGTACTCCCGTCTGGATCACCGCCTCTTGAAATGAGATGTAATTTTTTAACTGAACTGACTATTCTAAGAAATTAGAAACTTAATCAGTGAAATGGAGGACTCTACTAACACTTTCTCCCTCTCTGCAGTCAGCAGCTCAGCTTTAATTTGTGAGACTTCCAGGGACATTTCAGCCGAGGGCATGATGGGAGTTCAGGCTGTGTGTGTGGTCAGTTGTATCCAACTCTTTGTGACCCCATGGACTGTAGCCCACCAGGCTCCTCTGTCTATGGCGTTTTCCAGACAATAATACTGGAGTGGGTTGCCATTTCCTCCTCCAAGGGATCTTCCTGACCCAGGGATCAAACTTGCATCTCCTGTGTCTCCTGCATTGGTAAGTGGATTGTTTACCACTGCTCCACCTGGGAAGCCCTTGTGTCTTCCTAAAAGAAGGAAATAAGCTCTCACGCAAAGGTACACTCCCGGCATGAACGCCCTTGTTGCCAGATACAAAATTTTGAGGTCAAGAAGATTGTATAAAGAATACATTTGAATCCATTCTAATGAGGTGGATGAAACTGGAGCCTATTATACAGAGTGAAGTAAGCCAGAAAGAAAAACACCAATACAGTATACTAACACATATATATGGAATTTAGAAAGATGGTAATGATAACCCTGTATGCGAAACAGCAAAAGAGACACAGATGTATAGAACAGTCTTTTGGACTCTGTGGGAGAGGGAGAGGGTGGGATGATTTGGGGGAATGGCATTGAAACACGTATAATATCATATAAGAAACAAATCGTCAGTCCAGGTTCGATACAGGATGCTTGGGGCTGGTGCACTGGGACGACCCGGAGGGATGGTATGGGGAGGGAGGTGGGAGGGGGGTTCAGGATGGGGAGCACGTGTACGCCCGCGGCAGATTCATGTTGATGTGTGGCAGAACCAATACAATATTGTAAAGTAATTAGCCTCCAATTAAAATAAATAAATTTAAATTAAAAAAAAACCAAAGCTGTTCATTGAAAAAAAAATAAAAACCTTGCTACTTCTTTAATTCACTATCTCAACCCAGACTCTATCTAGATTCTTTACTCATTGGGGACCCAAAACCTAAGTTTTTTTTTGTCCTATCAATTCTTCATAAATTTGTTGTTGCTGTTTTTTGTCTAAAAAGTATAAAAGCTGTCTGCTCTGGCCACTTCTTATTTCCCATTTTTATGAGAACTCCATGCTCATGAATTACGATTTTTCTTTTTCTCCTGTTAATTTGTCTTGTGTCAACATTATAGGTCAGCCACAAGAACTCAAGAGGGGGAGAGGGAAACCTCTGCCTCCTATCTTCATGGTAAGTTATATTTACCACTGTTTTCTTTTACATATAAATCTCTGTGTCATACATGGGAAACTCATGCTGGACCTCAAGTCTTTTCACATTTATTATTAAAAACACTAACGTTGACTAGACATGACTTGCAAGAGCAATTTTTGATCATTTTGAGCTGCAAAACAAACAACCAAAATCTCTTCAAACATCCAGGATCTTTTTCTTTTCTCCCAACACCAAAGAGAAATTTATGGTAACCTAATTCACCATTTATACCTTGTTTGATAAGGTTCAAAACACGGTCTTAAGACTTCATCCAGGAAGAAAAAGCACCAGGATTATGACTCTATCTTCTTAACAGTAAGCTACCATATTTTAAGAACAATCATGTCTCATGTTTCTAAAAAATTCTCCAGACACATGTGCCCTAAAAGACTCTGAGTAGGAGTCTCTTCCAAAATTGGCTATGAACAAAATATGAAATGATCAAGTTACTTTGTTAAAGTAAAAGATGAAACTGGTAAGGGTCATCAAAATAGTGAGACATTTTAAAGAATCCTGAGTATGCAGAACTTTAAACGTCTTCAGTTTCTGGTATTTTGCAATAAGGAAGTATCTCCAATCTTAATTACCTACCCACCCTTAACTATGGGAAAGTATTTGAGGCAGTGGGAATATTATGCTCCTGACCCAACTGGATGCATAGTATTAAACAACAAAAATTCAACTAACTTCAAGAATCAAATTGGCTTTACTAAACAATTCATGAATCAGGCAGCATCCCATTTAAAAAATACAAAAGAAAAGGAAAGGTGTTTTAAAGGTGGAAAGGGAGTGAGAAAAGGAAATTATTAGCTAAGCTCACCCTCCTTCAGAAATGCTTGGGGCCTCAACTGCTTGCACCAGGAGCTGTTGACTAGTTTGAGGGGGTGGGGGCGGATGGAGGAGACTCACCCAGCCTATGCAGCCTGAGACTCTCTTTGTGGCCAGATGAGTTTGTATGGACAAGTTTGTCCATTGGTAGCTTCATTAAGGCTTGTAGTCCGTCTTTAGTGCTCCCTCTTGGCAGAGCCTTATAGGAAGGCAGCTGGCAAAGCAAAAATGTGGTTTGCAGAGTTCCAATTCCAGCATCATTAACGCAGATTTGGAAGAAGCAATGTGGGTTTGGAACTGAGGGCCAAACAACTTAATAACTTGTTCCAGCAAACTACTAGGAAATATGGTGCTAAGAATCTTTTCTCAGATATGTTTGGCAGCTAGTGTTTATGTGATTTTTAGTAGGGTACTTGCATGTTGCTATAAAATGCTAATTTTATAAATCCTGTGATATTACATATTATAAAAGATTCACAGGTATTCCTTGCGATCTGAATCTACTGCATAGTCGGAGTCTGGAATGTGAATACTGGGTCATCTACATCTATTTAATTCCTGAGTTTTGATAGCAAGAGTGAGAGTTCAGATAATGATGGATACAGTTTCTGTCAGACAATAGAATCTTAAAAATTTAGCAGAATCTATTTGGTTACTAAGTTTATACAAGATGGATTTGGATCCTGAGGTGTACTTACATTTTATTTCCAGATACAGACTAAGTGATGACAAAAGTTTACTGAAAAAGCAGAAGTTTTCCTGGAACATTTGTTTTATGTAGACAGGTAAATACATATATGCATATAACATAGTTCTTTCTGGGCTTCCTTTGTGGCTCAGCTGTAAAGAATCTGGCTGAAATGTGGGAGACCTGGGTTTGATCCCTGGGTTGGGAAGATCCCCTGGAAAAGGGAAAGGCTACCCACTCCAGTATTCTGGCCGGGAGAATTCCATGGACTATATATATAGTCCATGGGGCTGCAAAGAGTAGGACATGACTGAGTGACTTTTGCTTTCACTTTTCACTTTCACATATCTTAACATTCAGTTCAGTTCAGTCGCTCAGTAGTGTCCGACTCTTTGTGACCTCATGGATTGCAGCATGCCAGGCCTCCCTGTCCATCACCAACTCCCATAGTTTACTTAAACTCATTTCCATTGAGTCAGTGATGCCATCCAACCATCTTATCCTCTGTCGTCCTCTTCTCCTCCCGCCTTCAATCTTACCCAGCATCAGGGTCTTTTCAAATAAGTCAGTTCTTCGCATCAGGTGGCCAAAGTATTGGAGTTTCAGCTTCAGCATCAGTCCTTCCAATGAATATTCAGGACTGATTTTCCTTTAGGATTGACTGGTTGGATCTCCTTGCAGTCCAACGGACTCTCAAGAGTCTTCTCCAACACCACAGTTCAAAAGCATCAATTCTTTGGCGCTCAGCTTTCCTTATAGTCCAACTCTCACATCCATACATGACCACTGGAAAAACCATAGCCTTGACCAGAAGGACCTTTGTTGTCAAAGTAACATGTCTGCTTTTTAATATGCTGTCTAGGTTGGTCATAACTTTCCTTCCAAGGAGCAAGCGTCTTTTAACTTTATGGATGCAGTCACCATCTGCAGTGATTGTGGAGCCCCCCTAAATAAAAGTCTGTCACTGTTTCCACTGTTTCCCCATCTATTTGCCATGAAGTGATGGGACCGGATGCCATGATCTCAGTTTTCCGAATGTTGAGTTTTAAGCCAACTTTTTCACTCTCTTCTTTCACTTTCATCAAGAGGCTCTTTAGTTCTTCTTCACTTTCTGCCATAAGGGAGGTGTCACCTGCATATCTGAGGTCATTGATATTTCTCCCAGCAATCTTGATTCCAGCTTTTGCTTCATTCAGCCCAGTGTTTCTCATGATGTACTCTGCATATAAGTTAAATAAGCAGGGTGACAATATACAGCCTTGACATACTCCTTTCCCGATTTGGAACCAGTCTGTTGTTCTATGTCCAGTTCTAACTGTTGCTTCTTGACCTGCATACAGATTTCTCAGGAGGCAGGTCAGGTGGTCTGGTATTCCCATCTCTTTCAGAATTTTCCACAGTTTCTTGTGATCCACACAGTCAAAGACTTTGGCATAGTCAATAAAGGCCAAGTAAATGTTTTTCTGGAACTCTCTTGCTTTTTCGATGATCCAGCGGATGTTGGCAATTTGATCTCTGGTTCCTCTGCCTTTTCTAAATCCAGCTTGAACATCTGGAAGTTCATGTTTCAGCGTACTGTCGGAGCTTGGCTTGGAGAATTTTGAGCATTACATTACTAGCGTGTGAGATGAGTACAATTGTGCGGTAGTTTGAGCATTCTTTGGCATTGCCTTTCTTTGGGATTGGAATGAAAACTGACCTTTCCAGTCCTAACACTAGACTATTTTTATAATTTGGTTTGTTTTAAGCAAAATAAAACTTGATATTGCTTTGGACATGTTAAAATGGGGCCCTTTCTGCTCTTATGAATTGCCTAGCATTTATGAGGATTGATTTTAGGGTTCACATGTGTATTCAGTCTTATTTTCCTTGTGGCTCAGATGGTAAAGAAATGCAATGCAGGAGAGAGAGAAATCACTCAGTCGTGTCTGAGTCTTTGGAACCCCATGGACTGTAGCCTACCAGGCTTCTACGTCCATGGGATTTTCCAGGCAAGAGTACTGGAGTGGGTTGCCATTTCCTTCTCCAGGGGATCTTCCTGACCCAGGGATGGAACCCAGGTCTCCTGCATTGCAGACAGATGCTTTACCATCTGAGCCACCAGGGGAGCAATGCAGGAGACCCAGGTCCAATCCCTGGCTCCGGAAGATCCCCTGGAGAAAGGCATAGCAATCCACTCCAGTACTGTTTCCTAGAGAGTTCCACAGACAGAGAAGCCTGGCAGGCTAGAGTCCATGGACTTGTAAAGAGTGAGTCAGCCTACACTTTCACTTTCATTCAGCCTAGGACATTGGGTTATCAGTAGTACTTTAAGTATCAATAGTTTTGACTATTTCCCTGAGGTCTCTTCCTTTCATTATCTTTTTCTATCTTTATGGTTCACACTTACCTTTTCCTTTTTGTTACACGTCTCCCTTAAAGAGGTCTTTATTTTTGATTCAGTCTATTTGTTTAGGTTCTGTTAGGGATCAAATAGGGATTTTCATCACCAGAGAAGCCACGTGTGTTAGTGTCACAAATGAATTTGCTGTCCATCTGTTTCCTCATTTCCCTCCCTTTGCTATTGATAACCGTGATATTTAGAATGATCAGAGAAGGGTCGATTTATTTTAAGGCTTCTTGCTGTCTGGTTTCTAGTAGCAGACTTGGTACTGTTAGTGCAGCTCTGGTATATAGTCTTAGAATCAGGTAGATACAGGTTTTCAGGTCCTTGCCATGTATTATTCATATAATCTTGGGTAAGTTACTTCACTTTTCCTAAATTCTTTGTAATAGAGTGGTTAATGTTTACCTAACTGGTCTGTTTGGATTCATGGGATATAACATAATAAAGCATCTGGCCTAATTTTTCCTCTTTTGCATTTTTCAGGAGTAGAAAGGGCTTCCCAAGTGGTGCTGTGGTAAAGAATCTACCTGCTGATGCAGGAGATGTGGGTTTGATCCCTGGGTCAAAATGGCCCCCTGGAAAGGAAATGGCAACCCACTCCAGGGTTCTTGCCTAGAAAACTCTATGGACAGGGGAGCCTGACAGGCTACAGTGCACGGGGTCACAAAGAGCTGGACACAACAGAACGACTGAGCGTGCAACCTCCTAGAGGTGAGGGGGCCTACAGAGATGATCTCCCTAGTGCTGGCTAGGGGAGCTTTCATTTCTGGGAAGGTGAGACTGCAATTAGTTTGGGGAATGAATTTGCTTTGGTGACACTGATGTGGGCTTAACACAAATGACTTCATTTCAGGCGTGTTGTTTCTTTTTAATAATAGAAACACCACATCTCTGAATAGTAGGCATTGTTATCCAAAGAGGCTTTATGCAAAAGTGTTTTTTATCCTCTTATACTATCACTAAATTGAAATGAAAAACTCTTTACTGGTTGGAAAAAAAAAAATTTTAATTTTCTCGCTGTTTAAAACTTCAACCTTATCTATTGTTGAAATAATATGTATTTAGAGTTTTGGTCTTAATTCCTTTTCTTTTTTTCCCTATCTTTATTCAGATGTAATTGATACATTTACGTTTAAGGTGAACAATATGATGATATGCTAGACATACCACAATATGGGATTTCTTTTCTACAGAGGAGCCTGGAGGGCTAAAATCCATGGGGTCAAGAAAGAGTCGGGTACGACTTAGTGACTAAATAGCAACAACATATAACTGATTCACTTTGTTGTACGCCTGAAACTAACACAGCATTATAAATCAACTCTATTGCAATAAAAGTAAATAAATGAATACATAAGTCTGCTTCTCTTCCAAAAAAGAGAAAAGTCAACTCATTTCATTTAGAATTGGCTAATTCTACTCAATGGGAAGTAACCAATCCCACCAGGTTATTGGGTAGTTTGGGAATATTTGACAAGGCCACGTAAAGGGTAACAAGGCAGAGTGTATATAATTATGGTCAATATTCATCCAAAAGGAAGGCAAAGTTTCATTTATGAGAGTTTAAAATAAAGCCCCTATCTTATAGTATGATTTATATCAGGATTAAACTTACTCTCAAGTTAAATTTATTATGAAATTTAAAGCAAACATACATGCCGTGATTTCAGCTGGCCAAGTCCCTAGTTAGCTAAAACTTGGTTTCCCCATCTGGAGTCAGCTGTTTAAAAGGGTGAGGTAGAGAGGTGCACTGAGCACACACTGCCCTCTGGTGGCGCTTGCTCGAACTCGGTCAGCCTCCAAAAGGAGCCTGGGCCCGCAGCTCTTGACAGGGTGTACTCCTAACCAGTTCTACCACTGATTTCAGATAGTCTGCAGAATGGCTCTTGGAGGTCCTTCTTTTAAGAATTAAAAAAAAAAAAAAAAAGCTTAATTGTATCTAAGCTTTCAAAGATGGCTTCTTGTCCCATTCTAGAAAAAATGATTAGATGCTTTTTTAATTGAAGAATTCTCGTTAGAATACAAAAAGAATGACCATGTTCCCTAGAAGTCAAATACTTTAACTAAATGTTGATATCATTTTGAAGTGAATTCTAATTTTCTTGAATTCCCTGATTTCTCTGAAATAGGGTCAACTTTATACCTGGGTTCAAATGGCTGGGGAGCCTGTGTTGTCATAAGCCAGCAATAGTGGTACTGATCAGGGATGTCCCCCAGAGGCCCCCAGGTCTCGTCTTACACCATGGAGACACAGGAGGAAGATTGCTGAGCTGAGCATCAGGATACCTGCATTTAAAAATTTATGTAACACTTAGGCTCTAAATTTTTATGTAAAATGATGTGAGAGAGAGACAGAAAAGAGAGAACTGATTATAGATGAAAAGATTTGAGATATGCTGCTAGTGCTGCTAAGTTGCTTCAGTCGTGTCCGACTCTGTGCGACCCCATAGACAGCAGCCCACCAGGCTCCACTGTCCCTGGGATTCTCCAGGCAAGAACACTGGAGTGAAGCCTATAAAATAATCAAGCACATTATAGATATCTAATTAGGATAGACACAGGTTTACTGAGAAAGCTGAGTAAAAATTCTTTTTTTTACATGCCTATCAATCATTTTATTTTTTTTTTTAATTTTATTTTATTTTTATGAGTAAAAATTCTGAAAGGATCCCTGATGGCTCAGACAGGGATCTGCCTGTCAGAATCTGCCTGCAACATAGGAGATGTGGGCTCTGTCCCTGGGTCGAGACGATCCCCTGGAGAAGGAAATGGCAACCCACTCCAGTATTCTTGCCTGGAGAATTCCATGGGGTTGCAAAGAGTTGGACATGGTTGAGTGACTAACATTTCACTTTCATATTTAGCTAACTTTTTAAAAAAATGGACTACTTCACTAGCAGATACTGAACTTTTAAAATCTGAAGTGATAAATCACAAAACCTAGCTTAATTACTATTGAAATAGTACAAGGGCTCTATAACAGATTTTAATGGCAGGACTAGGGGGGGCATTTTATTGTACTTAAACCTACAGACAGAATAGTTCACAGATTGTAAATGTGAAGGCTATGGTTTTTCCAGTGGTCATGTATGGATGTGAGAGTTGGACTGTGAAGAAAGCTGAGCACCGAAGAATTAATGCTTTTGAACTGTGGTGTTGGAGAAGACTCTTGAGAGTCCCTTGGACTGCAAGGAGATCCAACCAGTCCATTCTGAAGGAGATCAGCCCTGGGATTTCTTTGGAGGAAATGATGCTGAAGCTGAAACTCCAGTACTTTGGCCATCTCATGCGAGGAGTTGACTCATTGGAAAAGACTCTGATGCTGGGAGGGATTGGGGGCAGGAGGGGAAGGGGATGACAGAGGATGAGATGGCTGGATGGCATCACTGACTCAATGGACATGAGTCTGAGTGAACTCTGGGAGCTGGTGACAGACAGGGAGGCCTGCTGCTGCTGCTGCCGCCAAGTTGCTTCAGTTGTGTCCGACTCTGTGCGACCCCATAGCCAGCAGCCCACCAGGCTCCCCTGTCCCTGGGATTCTCCAGGCAAAAATACTGGAGTGGGTTGCCATTTCCTTCTCCAATGTATGAAAGTGAAAAGTGAAAGTGAAGTCGCTCAGTCGTCTCTTACTTCTAGTGACCCCATGGACTGCAGCCTACAAGCTTCCTCCATCCACAGGATTTTCCAGGCAAGAGTACTGGAGTGGGGTGCCATTGCCTTCTCCGGACAGGGAGCCCTGGCGTGCTGCAATTCAGGGGTCGCAAAAAGTCGGACACGACTGAGCGGCTGAACTGAACTGAACTGAACTGAGCTTAAGGATCTTCTATAAACTTGCCTTCTATATATAAATAGCAACTGATTAGCAGGAATTCCCCCATGGTCCAGTGGTTAGGACTCCATGCTTCTACAGGCCTGGGTTTGATGCCTGGTTGGGGAGCAGAGGTCCCGCAAGGCATGCTGTGCAGCCAAAATAAGTAAATAAATACATAAAATGGCAGACATCAGGACACAGTGCCCAGAAGCCTTTCTCATGCCTTTCTTTAAGCTCTGCACATATCCACTATCCTGACTTTCCACAGCAAAGATTATTTTTGTTCATTGGTATTTTTTATGTAAATATAATCATCTAGTATTACTCTACTGCATCTGACTCAACACTACTTGTGAACTTGTGAGATTTATCTCCATAGTTGCTCTAGATGTATTTGATACTTCTCATTGCTGTGTACCCCACTGTGCAAACATACCAGAATTTATCTATTTTTCTGTTGATGAGCATTTGAGAAGTTTCAAGTTTGCTGCTGCTGCTGCTGCTAAGTCGCTTCAGTCGTGTCCGACTCTGTGCGACCCTATAGACGGCAGCCCACCCGGCTCCCCCATCCCTGGGATTCTCCAGGCAAGAACACTGGAGTGGGTTGCCAGTTCCTTCTCCAATGCATGAAAGTGAAAAGTGAAAGTGAAGTCGCTCAGTCGTGTCTGACTCTTCACGACCCCATGGACCGCAGCCCACTAGGCTCCTCCGTCCATGGGATTTTCCAGGCAAGAGTACTGGAGTGGGGTGCCATTGCCTTCTCCAGTTTCAAGTTTGGTCTACCATAAATTATGTTTCTTTGAACATTCTTGTGTATGTATTCTGTTGAACATACGAACATGTTTCTCTTAGATATATACACCCCAAATGGAACTTGGGTATGTTTAGGCTTATTGCAACCTGCATGATAAGTTGCTTCCATTGTGTCTGACTCTGTGCGACCCTATGGACTGTAGCCTGCCAGGCTCCTCTGTCCACGGGATTCTCTAGGAAAGAATACTGGAGTGGGTTGCCATGCCCTTCTCCAGGGAATCTTCCTGACCCAGGGATTGAACTCGAGTCTCATATGCCTCCTGCAATGGCAGGTGGGTTCTTTACCTCTAGCGTTACCTAGGAAGCCCCTTAAGCTTATTCAGTTCAGTTCAGTTCAGTCACTCAGTCGTGTCCGACTCTTTGCGACCCCATGAATTGCAGCACGCCAGGCCTCCCTGTCCATCACCAACTCCCGGAGTTCACTCAGACTCACGTCCATCGAGTCAGTGATGCCATCCAGCCATCTCATCCTCTGTCATCCCCTTGCCCTCCTGCCCCCAATCCCTCCCAGCATCAGAGTCTTTTCCAATGAGTCAACTCTTCTCATGAGGTGGCCAAAGTACTGGAGTTTCAGCTTCAGCATCATTCCCTCCAAAGAAATCCCAGGGCTGATCTCCTTCAGAATGGACTGGTTGGATCTCCTTGTAGTCCAAGGGACTCTCAAGAGTCTTCTCCAACACCACAGTTCAAAAGCATCAATTCTTCGGCGCTCAGCTTTCTTCACAGTCCAACTCTCACATCCATACATGACCACAGGAAAAACCATAGCCTTGACTAGATGGACCTTTGTTGGCAAAGTAATGTCTCTGCTTTTGAATATGCTATCTAGGTTGGTCATAACTTTCCTTCCAAGAAGTAAGCATCTTTTAATTTCATGGCTGCAGTCACCATCTGCAGTGATTTTGGAGCCCAAAAAATAAAGTCTGACACTGTTTCCACTGTTTCCCCATCTATTTCCCATGAAGTGATGGGACGGGATGCCATGATCTTCGTTTTCTGAATGTTGAGCTTTAAGCCAACTTTTTCACTCTCCTCTTTCACCTTCATCAAGAGACTTTTGAGTTCCTCTTCACTTTCTGCCATAAGGGTGGTGTCATCTGCATATCTGAGTGCTGCCAAATAGTTTTCCAAAGTAGTTGTGCCAATTTACACTCCTACAGGCAGTGTATGAGAGTTCTGATCACTCCGTCTTCATGCCAGTACTTAGTGTTTTCTCTTTTTTGTTTTAGCCATTTTTTATGGGTGTAGCTAATTTGTATTTATTCTTGTTTGCTGTTCAAGGCTTTATCCTGTGTCTTATCATAATTTAACTCAATACAAATCATGTTGCTCACATTCCACAGGGACTCCACATTCACTCTTACCTCCCTCCCTCTGCTTGGTATAGAAGCCTTTCTAAGCCTGTCCAGGCCCCACGATTTTCCAAATCTCAATTTTTAGTGCACCTTTTCAATAAAGAACTCCTACAAGGTCAATGTGAGCTAAAAAGCTCACCTGCTTCATACGTATGTATATCAGATTGCGAGGTATACGTCCTAGAAGAGAGAAAAAATTTTGTTTAGCTGTGAAGTCACATTTCAGTTCAGTTGTGGATATTTCTGTTACTGTGCTCCTCATTTGTTAGTCCAGAGTAAATGAAATATAGTCATTAATTTACTGAGCACATGGTGTGTTTAAGGCTGGAATATACAAGGGTGAACAAGGCTCATGGAACTTTCTTCTTGTAGGGGAAACCTCAAAATCCCCACAATATTTCTTGAAAGGTTTTATGAAATAAAGGCTATACATTTAGAAACAAAAAATTAAAAATATCCAATATGTTAAGGTGCCATATTTTGGGGTAGCTTGTCCTGAACCCCATTACAATGTTCTAGGCACTGGACTCCATGCTCCATCCTGTTTTCAGGTAGAAATGTCAATCTAGCAGGGGATCTATTTTAATTAAACAATGACTAATGTAGAATTATAACTATTTAAGAATGCAAAGAAATTTCACAGAGTCCCATGAGAGAGTATAGTAAGGAAATCTGGTCTATAGGATCAAGGAAGGCCCATTTAATACTAAAAAAGAATACAGAATAATTTAAAAAAATCTAAAGTACATACCTGTTGTATTAAATGAGGCTATGAGTTTTTGAAGCAGAGTCTGAATTTGTAACTAGCATATAAAATGAATTAGTGGTTTTCAAAGCACCTTTCTTTTTATAAATAGCACATAACTTGGTTTCCGCTCCTTTATAGTGGTTAAAATTTTCAAATGAACAGTTAAAATATGCTAATATTTGACACTGACTTGGAAATTTTCAATTTTTACTGAAATAGATGACACGGTCTTTGACAACTGCATGATAAATACTGGTGAGAGAAATGTTGGGTATTCATCAGGACCTGAAAAACAGAACCATGTAGAACAGCTTACCTCAATTTGCTTCACTTAAGTAACCCAAAGGTCACTTAACCCACCTACCCTCTCACTCAATTGTTAAAGCTCATCATTACCTTCTTTCTTAAAAGCTTTTGCGCACAAGAGAATATCTCTTATATTATTTCCCAGATAATCATCATTAGGAGCAACCATTTACTGGAAGATGAATCAACAATAGATCAAGAACTATACTAACTGCTAAAAGAAAGCAAGGGTAGAAAATCGAGATGATTACATCATTTTTTCTCATTGACTCAATGGACATGGGTTTGGGTGAACTCTGGGAGTTGGTAATGGACACGGAGGCCTGGCGTGCTGCGGTTCATGGGGTTGCAAAGAGTCGGACGCGACTGAGTAACTGAACTGAACTGAAGCAAAGTTAGCCTTTGGGCTTCCCTGGTGGCTCAGATGGTAGAGTCTGCCTGCAGTGCGGGAGACCAGGGTTCAATCCCTGGGTTAGGAAGATCCCCCGGAGAAGAAAATGACAACCCTCTCCAATATTCTTGCCTGGAGAATCCCATGGAGAGAGGAGTCTGGCAGTCTACAGTCTATGGAGTTGCAAAGAGACATGACTGAGCAACTTCACAAGCAAAGTCAGGAATGCTAAGAGCTTATTTTTATAATTTCTTAACATACATAACTCTGTGTACTACATTTGTGAATAATTCTGTTTTGTTCATTTTCCCCTTTAACTGCATATTTCATTCTAGATAGAATGAGATTTAAAATAATAAAATCCTTAGGTCCCACTTTTAACTAAATAAAGCTTTTATCTTTTTTTTTTTTTTTAACTTTTAAACATCATGTCTACATTTAGGAACTAGATTTAGGATCTTCCCTGTAGCTCAGATGGTAAGGAATCTGCTTGTAATGCAGGGGACCTGGGTTCCATCCCTGGGTTGGGAAGATCTCCTGGAGAAGGAAATGGCAATCTACTCTAGTATTCTTGCCTGCAGAATCCCTTGGACAGAGGAGCCTGGCAGGCTACAGTCTGTGGATTGCAAAGAGTCAGACACGACTGAGTGACTAACACTACTACTATTTTACTAAAAATTACTAAAGAAAGATAATTTAAACATCCTCAGGTCCTAGTTTTAACTAAATAAAGCTTCATGTATCTTTTAACTTTTAAACATCACATAATTAAATAGGCCAAATATATCTCAAAATGCAACTTGGGAATTTAGGTTTGAAATTTCTGACTCTATTGATTATATTTTAATGCTTTGGTTATTGCCTTCAATATTTTAAATTTTCCATGAGTAGTAAAATTGTTCTATAATCAAATCTGGGTCATGACTGACTTTTCCCATTTTAGAAGGTCAACATTAGTCCTTCTGAGAAGTGTCCTTACCTGTCTCACTCTCCCCACCATTTATTAATAATAATTTTTATTATTGAGAATTTAGAGATACAATTGGTATGACATTAGTTTCAGATGTACGTCATAACGATCTGATATTTGTATATATTGTAAAATGATCACTCCCAGTCTAGTCAACATTTGTTACTATAGTTAACAAATTTTTTTCTTGTGCTGAGCAATTTTAAGATCTATTCTCAGCAACTTTCAAGTATGTAGTACAATATTACTAACTATAGTTGTCATGTTGTACATTACATCCCCATGACTTTATTATTTTATAACTGGAAGTTTGTACCTTTTGATCCCCTTCATCTATTTTACCCACACCAACCCCTCCCACTGTGGGATTTATTACAACCTGAAGAGAAAATGTGGAGTAAAATAAACTACCAAGGGTAAAACATTTATTATTCCAAATATCTTTACTGGTATAGCCTGACTTTACCTAATAGCAAGAAGATTGCATATAGTACCATGGGATAACTTTCCTATATCTATGGTATGAAAGTTTAGAGAAAACTGTTAAAAGCCCACAATTGTAATAAGCCTTGAAATATATATAACTGGAACACCAAAAATCATTTTGGTTCAACAACCCAGGATCAGAATACACAGACTTTGATGATTTAAATAAACAGTTGAAATATTTACCTGACAGAATTGTAACTGTTTATGCTACTTTAGCAGAGAAGGCAATGGCAACCCACTCCAGTGTTCTTGCCTGGAGAATCCCAGGGACGGGGGAGCCCGGTGGGCTGCCGTCTATGGGGTCGCAGAGAGTCGGACACGACTGAAGTGACTTAGCAGCAGCATGCTATTTTAGCAGAGAAGGCAATGGCACCCCACTCCAGTACTCTTGCCTGGAAAATCCCATGGACAGAGGAGCCTGATAGGCTGCAGTCCATGGGGTTGCTAAGAGTTGGACATGACTGAGCGACTTCACTTTCAATTTTCACTTTGATGCATTGGAGAAGGAAATGGCAACCCATTCCAGTGCTCTTGCCTGGAGAATCCCAGGGACGGGGGAGCCTGGTGGGCTGCCGTCTATGGGGTCGCACAGAGTTGGACATGACTGAAGCGACTTAGCAGCAGCAGCAGTATGCTATTTTAGAATGTTTTGGCTAAAGGGTTGTTTCCTTACAGGAGCAATGGGAATAATAAAAGAATATT
The DNA here is from genome assembly GCF_027580195.1 of Bos mutus. NCBI lineage: Eukaryota > Metazoa > Chordata > Mammalia > Artiodactyla > Bovidae > Bos > Bos mutus. The sequence goes on from NC_091619.1 coordinate 41,839,836, forward strand.
AGAAAATGGAGTTGCTTTACACAAATAACATTTCTAATATAAAATCTGAGAATAACAGTAACCACTCAGAATTCTTCTTGCAAAAGCAAAGATATTGAACCAAATAATTTGGTTGTTTTGGCACTGGAACAATTATTTTCAAAGTTTAGTCCAAGGAGTTTTAGATTTTGTAGGTATTGAACTCAAAGCTGTTCAGTTTTTTTTCTTTTTTTTGTGAACACTGCTATGTGGCCACGCAATGTTTATAGTTCCTATGGTAAGAATAAGGTTATTTCAAGGAATAAAATAAGATAGGAGAGGTGGAAGAAAAGGGGGAAAGGGAGTAAGGGAAATTAAAAAAAGGAAAGCGATGTAAAAAGACAATAGGGTTTTAATAAAATCTGCTTAGTTATTCTTAAAAAGGGCAACTTCAAATTTCTAACACACACACACACACACACACACACACAAGTATGAACATTTCAACAGGATTATAAAAGACAAAAAGAGTCAATGATAAAAATAAAACTGGAAGAAAAAAAGGGAAGAGAGAAAAACTTGTCATCCAAGTTTTAAAATAGTGCTGTGCTCAATCATGTCCAACTGTTTGCAACCTCATGGACTGTAGCCCACCATGCTCCTATATCCATGGGATTCTCAAGGTAAGGATACTGGAGTGGGTGGCCTGCCCTTCTCCAGGGGATCTTCCTCACCCAGGGACTGAACCCACATCTCCTGCATTGCAATCAGATTCTTTACCACTGAGTCACCTGGGAAGCCCTTTAAAACAGCAGATTATATAAAATATTCTTGAACTACTTGACTGGATAGAAAGGGAGTTATGACAACCATGTGGTAAATGCATTTTCGAGTTAAATTTCAATAAAGTGTAGCACCTAAGAACAATTTTTGTAATTTCGAAGATCATGTTAAACTGGAGAGCATCCTCTAACACAAAACATGTAGCCTTTCCACCATCCTGCTTATTTCTGTTAAGACAGTAGCTTGAGTAGTCATCTTAAGTTTGATGCTGTGGCTCTCACAGGCCTGTCAGATGATTTGATAGATTTGAAAGGTGTTTGGCTTCCAGTTTTCAGTGTAAAATTTGCCGCATTCCCAAGGACCTATGAAGCAAATTTTGCTGCAATTGTCATCAGAGAAATCCTGATGAGCAAAGCTGTTTTAGTGGTTTGACCATCTTACCTTCCTAGAGCAGAGCTCCTGGAATACACTGCTATTGTCTTTGCTTGGTCTCAGCATTGTTTAAACTGGGGACAGAAAATTTGTTTCAGTTTTTAATTTTATGTTGGGTTCAGGGTTGTTCATTTACTTATTCTTCTTTAAAGGTGCACATGTTATATACTCTTTCAGGTGGACAACATATTTCAAAATAATTTTTCTCTAAGAAAGCAATTGTACTTGAACATTCTTTAAGAAGTTACTAGACTGAAAACTGACAAGCCATGGTTTATCAAGTTCAAGAAACCATTATTCATTAATTACATATGTTGGGCACACATGTATATATAATTATATATGTGCCCAACCTTCTTTAGGCTGGGCACAAGCTTAACTAGCCTCTGTACTGGGAGTTGTTTTCCAACCAAAGTGGAACCCCATGATGAAAAGGTTTTAAGAGTGACTTTTTTTAAAGCCCTTTAAACCAAACATCTCGGACTATTTGTCAGCAACCAGAAGCATCCTCCTCTCATTTACCACAAAATGTTGTTTAAATATCTTTTTCTATGTATTCCGCAGTATGTAAAAGACCAGGAATTGCTGGTTTATGAAAACTGTGTTTTGTGGAAAATGGCATCTAGAATCACATTTGATCCAATGGAACAATCACATTATTGGAAACACAAAGAAATTAAGAATGCCTTCATTCAAAGCAACATATTTGCTTATTTCTGAATAAGCAGAGCTGAATTCAGTAAATTTAAGTGACCCTCTAATAGAAAGCTACTCTAGGTCTTGGAGTTAGTGCTTTGAAGTTGCTTTAAAGAAGCTCATATTTCCTGAGAACACTCAGAAACAAGGGAATTCTAAAGCTAATAACAACTGCATTCTAGGTAATTATTCCAAACCATTTTTTATTTTTCTGCTGAAATACATTTTTTTCCTTTTACCCAATGATGAGAAATGACCACATCCAAAACAAGAAAAATGTGTACAAAATTCCATCTTGCTTATTAGCAGAGACTTCAGTAATAGCTTTGTTTCTTTAAAATTTAATGTATTGAATTATGAATTAAAAATGTAAATGTAAAATGATCAATTATGAAATGTGTTCTTATTTTAACAAAGCCATAAAATTTACAGCTGATTTGAAAGATATAAATGTTGAGTTCTTTCTCCCCCAAAGTAAGGCTTTGGGAAGTCAAGAGGAAAAAGAATTTGGAGAAATCACTGATTAAAGTTAAGTGGATAGGTTACTGTACATCTGTCCACAACATCTAAGAGACAATGAACTCACATTGAGAAAATTATATCTAAAAAATTATAGAATATTTTTTGTCATTAGATGCTAGCCTTGGTTTCTGATGATCACAGAACCAGGATACCAGCCATGGATTGCACACTCTGGGCCTCTGTCTCATAGAGACCACTGTTATGGGCAATCAAACTTAATTCTAATGTATTATGAGCTGCCTTCATGAATCCTTTCTATCCTGCAAGGTAGGTATTACCATCATCCTTGTTTTTAACAGCTGAAAATGCAAAGACTCAGAGAAGCAAGTAATCAGCTTTGGAAAGAGCAAAGAAACATTTTAACAAAACTGGGATGAGATTGGAGCCAATTATTAGAGTATCTCAAACATCCTCTGAGCAGTGGTGGGATATACTCAGTGTTCAAGAAAGGTTTTTCTCAGTTCTCTGAGGGATAAAGTATGGTGTGACCAATCAAGAAATTATTACGTTGGTCTAAGGACAAGACAAGAATGCAAATGCAAAGTGGGGAATAGATGAGAGCCTAGGCAGGTAAGTGAAGACTGCAATTTATTGAGTGTGATGTGGCAAAGATGAATTATTTTTGGAGCACTTCTCCTTAGTGTTCTAAGAAAAGACATCTAGTGCTTAGTTTTGTACTTCCAAAACATATCAGTTACAATAAATACATTAACACTAGCACCTGCATCATTAAGAACCACATTTGTTAGTGGACTTCCATAGATATAACTTGCTTCCTTTCACCAAAATTCTCATGTACCAACTTTGACAATTGGCCATCTCTTAAGTTTCCTGTTGCCTTTGAATTTTCTGTCTCACTTTAGTAAGACACTCACATTGAGGGAGGAGGGAGGAGGGTTCAGGATGGGGAACACATGTATACCTGTGGCGGATTCATTTTGATATTTGGCAAAACTAATACAATTATGTAAAGTTTAAAAATAAAATAAAATTAAAAAATAAAAATAAACAAACAAAAAAAAAGACACTCACATTTACAACTTAATCCAAGTTTTGTAACCTAACTCAGGCACTTTGAGTCTGAATACTGAGCCACTAACATGTAGGGAATCAGCAGCAGCAGCAGCAGCAACAGCAGCATGCTATGCACAGGCCTGTACTATAATTAACAGGGCATCTTTGAAAAATAAGAATGACTTTCTCATCACCCCCAGGCAAAGGGCTGGGAGCAGTAAAAAGTACATCATGGAAAGACATCTTGAAAACAAGATGCTGAAGTACTGATGTGACTGATGGAAAACCATTAGTGAGTGTTCCCGTAACCAGAGCCTTGAGAGAGTTGCTGAAAAATGGGTGTCACTAACTGAAAGGCTATGACCAGTGCATTTTCTTGGCAAAACTCTATTAGTCTTTGCCCTGCTTCATTCCGTATTCCAAGACCAAATTTGCCTGTTACTCCAGGTGTTTCTTGATTTCCTCCTTTTGCATTCCAGTCCCCTATAATGAAAAGGATATCTTTTTTGGGTGTTAGTTCTAAAAGGTCTTGTAGGTCTTCACAGAACAGTTCAACTTCAGCTTCTTCAGCGTTACTGGTCGGGGCATAGACTTGGATTAACTACTGTGATACTGAATGGTTTGCCTTGGAAACGAACAGAGATCATTCTGTCATTTTTGAGATTGCATCCAAGTTCTGCATTTTGGACTCTTTTGTTGACCATGATGGCTACTCCATTTCTTCTAAGGTATTCCTGCCTGCAGTAGTAGATATAATGGTCATCTGAGTTAAACTCAACCATTCCAGTCCATTTTAGTTCGCTGATTCCTAGAATGTCGATGTTCACTCTTGCCATCTCCTGTTGGATCACTTTCAATTTGCCTTGATTCATGGACCTGACATTCCAGGTTCCTATGCAATATTGCTCTTTACAGCATCGGACCTTGCTTCTATCACCAGTCACATCCACAGCTGGGTACTGTTTTTGCTTTGGCTCCATCCCTTCATTCTTTCTGGAGTTATTTCTCCACTGATCTCCAGTAGCATATTGGGCACCTACTGACCTGGGGAGTTCCTCTTTCAGTATCCTATCATTTTGCCTTTTCATACTGTTCATGGGGTTCTCAAGGCAAGAATACTGAAGTGGTTTGCCATTCCCTTCTCAGTGGACCACACTGTGTCAGACCCTCTTCCAACAACACAATAGAAGACTCTACACATGGACATCACCAGATGGCCAACACTGAAATCAGATTGATTATATTCTTTGCAGCCAAAGATGGAGAAGCTCTATACAGTCAACAAAAACAAGACCAGGAGCTGACTGTGGCTCCAATCATGAACTCCTCATTGCCAAATTCAGACTTAAATTGAAGAAAGTAGGGAAAACCATTAGACCATTCAGGTATGACCTAAATCAAATCCCTTATGATTATACAGTGGAAGTGAGAAATAGATTTAAGGGACTAGATCTGATAGATAGAGTGCCTGATGAACTATGGATGGAGGTTCGTGACATTGTACAGGAGACAGGGATCAAGACCATCCCCATGGAAAAGAAATGCAAAAAAGCAGAATGGCTGTCTGGGGAAGCCTTACAAATAGCTATGAAAAGAAGAGAAGGGAAAAGCAAAGGAGAAAAGGAAAGATATAAACATCTGAATGCAGAGTTCCAAAGAATAGCAAGGAGAGATAAGAAAGCCTTCCTCAGCGATCAATGCAAAGAAATAGAGGAAAACAAGAGAATGGGAAAGACTAGAGATCTCTTCAAGAAAATTAGAGATACCAAGGGAACATTTCATGCAAAGATGTGCACAATAAAGGACAGAAATGGTATGGACCTAACAGAAGCAGAAAATATTAAGAAGAGGTGGCAAGAATACACAGAAGAACTGTACAAAAAAGATCTTCATGACCAAGATAATCATGATGGTGTGATCACTCACCTAGAGCCAGACATCCTGGAATGCGAAGTCAAGTGGGCCTTAGAAAGCATCACTACAAACAAAGCTAGTGGAGGTGATGGAATTCCAGTTGAGCTACTGCAAATCCTGAAAGATGATGCTGTGAAACTGCTGCACTCAATATGCCAGCAAATTTGGAAAACTCAGCAGTGGCCACAGGACTGGAAAAAGTCAGCTTTCATTCCAATCCCAAAGAAAGGCAATGCCAAAGAGTGCTCAAACTACCGCACAATTGCACTCATCTCATCTCACACGCTAGTAAAGTAATGCTCAAAATTCTCCAAGCCCGGCTTCAGCAATACGTGATGTTCAAGCTGGTTTTAGAAAAGGCAGAGGAACCAGAGATCAAATTGCCAACATCTGCTGGATCATGGAAAAAGCAAGAGAGTTCCAGAAAAACATCTATTTCTGCTTTATTGACTATGCCAAAGCCTTTGACTGTGTGGGTCACAATAAACTGTGGAAAATTCTGAAAGAGATGGGAATACCAGACCACCTGACCTGCCTCTTGACAAACCTATATGCAGGTCAGGAAGCAACAGTTAGAACTGGACATGGAACAACAGACTGGTCCCAAATAGGGAAAGGAGTACATCAAGGCTGTATATTGTCACCCTGTTTATTTAACTTATATGCAGAGTACATCATGAGAAACGCTGGACTGGAAGAAGCACAAGCTGGAATTAAGATTGCCAGGAGAAATATCAATAACCTCAGATATGCAGATGACACCACCCTTAGGGCAGAAAGGGAAGAGGAACTAAAAAGCCTCTTGATGAAAGTGAAAGAGGAGAGTGAAAAAGTTGGCTTAAAGCTCAACATTCAGAAAATGAAGATCATTGCATCTGGTCCCATCACTTCATGGGAAACAGATGGGGAAATAGAGGAAATGGTGTCAGACTTTATTTTGGGGGGCTCCAAAATCACTGCAGATGGTGACTGCAGCCGTGAAATTAAGATGCTTACTCCTTGGAAGAAAAGTTATGACCAACCTAGATAGCATATTCAAAAGTGGAGACATTACTTTGCCAACAAAGGTCCATCTAGTCAAGGCTATGGTTTTTCCTGTGGTCACGTATGGATGTGAGAGTTAGACTGTGAAGAAAGCTGAGCACTGAAGAATTGATGCTTTTGAACTGTGGTGTTGGAGAAGACTCTTGAGAGTCCCTTGGACTGCAAGGAGATCCAACCAGTCCATTCTGAAGGAGATCAGCCCTGGGATTTCTTTGGAAGGAATGATGTGAAGCTGAAACTCCAGTACTTTGGCCACCTCATGCGAAGAGTTGACTCATTGGAAAAGACTGATGCTGGGAGGGATTGGGGGCAGGAGGAGAAGGGGACGACCGAGGATGAGATGGCTGGATGGCTTCGCTGACTCGATGGATGTGAGTCTGAGTGAACTCCAGGAGTTGGTGATGGACAGGGAGGCCTTGTGTGCTGCGATTCATGGGGTTGCACAGAGTCAGACATGACTGAGGGACTGAACTGAACTGAACTGAACCGAAGGGCTAAACAAAGTCATGAAAGGCCTGAAGGTTTGACATTGAGGACTGTGCATTGTATATCTTTATCCCCAATCTGAGATCGTAAAGAACAGATATCTCTAGAGCACAAATAAGGAAGTAGAGTTTAACAATAAAAGGCATGCAAGGATTAGGATCTGGGCTTTTGCCCTGAATGGCATCAGCCCCGATCCCCACTTTATTTCTGAGTCTTCTTTTTCTTTATTCTTCTGTGGCACTGCTCCCTCAGATCGGTTCGTTGTTGGGCTGGTCCTGACACTAACATATTAGTTATCCTATCAATGCAAACTGTTGCAGACTCATTTTGACCAGGGCGTCAAATGTATTACCTGACTAGGATAATAAGGGAGTATATCTGAAAGTGAAAGTTGCTCAGTTATATCTGACTCATTGTGACCCCATGGACTATACACCATGAAATTCTCCAGGCCAGAATACTGGAGTAGGTAGCCTTTTTCTTCTCCGGGGGATCTTCCCAACCCAGGGATCGAACCCAGGTCTCCCGCATTGCAGGTGGATTCTTTATCAGCTGAGCCACAAGGGAAGCCCTGATATTATCCTGACTATGTGGTTTAGTCCCTAAGTCATATCCGACTCTTGAGACTCCATGGACTGTAGCCTGTCAGGCTCCTCTGTCCATGAGATTCTCCAGGCTCAAGAATACTGGAGTGGGTTGCCATTTCCTTCTCCAGGGCATCTTCCCGACCCAGGTATCGAACCTGGGTTTCCTCACGGCAGGCAGATTCTTTACCAACTGAGCTATGAGGGAAGTCCCCTGCCTAGGATAATAAGAGAATATATCTAGATCCAAGCAGAACAAGATCTAATGATTTCCATAATCATGTGGACAACTGATAATAGCTATATCTTGACCTATGGATAGATGGTGGCAAGCATGAAAGTGAGCACACAAAACTTCAGTTCTGAGGATCTTTGAAAAAAGGTTTAGAGTAGGAAGATCAAGAGTGAGTTCTGGTCCAGTATCTTACGAGTTGTGTGACTTAGGGCAAGATGCTTTAGTAATATTCTTATATATAAGATGGGTAAAATACTTCTAATATAAAATTGCTATTATATGGTAGAAGCTCATGAGTGTTTAATCTGAGTTTTTTCATTCTAATTGGCAACAACAAAAATTAGGAGGAATTTCAGCAATCTAAAAAAATGGAATAAATGCAGACACTCTATTTCTTAGAAGATTAAATACTGTAAATGTCAGTTCCTATCAAATTAACTTACAGTATGGTTGTAAATTTAGTAAAAATGGTAAGAGAAAACTTTTTGGACATGGAAAAAAACAAACAGGTAAGTATAGAAAACAAGATTCTAAAAAAAAGAGCAGGGGATTAGTGACAAAGATGGTGAGAAAAAGCTCTAATAAATATTAAAACAAAAATTACATTAGTTAAATGAGTGAACACAGAAAACTTTAATCAGATATCCCAGAAAGTACATCCTATTATAAAGTAAAAAATTCAATAATTTAAAAAAGAATCACTACAAATGAAATCCAATTCATGAGCTTGGATATAACAATTTAGAGAAAAAACACCTACAGTTTCACCTCATACTGTATGCTGCTGTAAATATATAAATATAAAATCAGAATATAACACAGAAATATAAGTTTATTATTGAGTTGATTAAAAGTTCAGTTAAATTTTGAAGAGACAGAAGAGTTCACAAAGACAAAAACACTAAAATATCTAATTAAATAAAAATGAAAGTTTCTGTAAGTTAAACAAAAAACCTCTAACCTGTCGACTAAAAAAGATGTACAACTGGAGAGTTGTGAGTTAGGTTTTATTTGGGGCAAAATGAGGACTGCAGCCTGGGAGGCAGCATCTCAGATGGCTCTGAGAGAAGACTGCTCCAAAGCAGCAGTGGGGAAAGTCAATGTATAAGGTTTTGGTGAAGGGGGAGTTCAATACCATGAAGCACTCAATTTACAAAAGGTTTTTTGTTAGTCCTGAGGGTCTGATGTCACCATGAAGGGATTTAGTGCTTCTCTAGATATGCAAGGATTGAGATCATAGAATCTGTTCCTAAAAGCATCCAACTATCTAAAGACCTGTCCCACCAGATTCCCTGGAGCACAGAGTGCCTCACTCCACCCTGAACTCCCTCAGGGGGTGTTGAAGGTCAACAGCTACAGCAGCGTGGGGTTCAGTCTCTGTAGAGGCAGATGGCAGATGCCTTGTCATTGGCAATGCTCTTGCTAAGTGCCAATTTGTAGCTGACAAACCCAATACCAGATATGCTAAGAAATATATATTTGGAAAAAACTGCCCAAATGACAAAGTATCAGTACCATTTAATAGTGCAAGTCTTATACAAATGGAAAAACAACCCCTGAATTGAGCAACTTAAGCATGAGTTTATTATTTTGGTGCATTGAAGATTTCTACAAATAAGTTTGGCAAGTTTGACCAATTCACTCATACTCATGAAAGGTAAAAAATTCACAGTAGTGAAAAAGATTCCAAGAAATACCTGGAGTATGTACAGCTGCTAACATGCTCAACATAGGTCAATTTATACATCAAGAGTTCACTTTGCTCCTAATTTCAACATAGCTAATTAAATAAATTACCAAACAGCCTAAAATTCTTCCTCCTGTCTTTGTTTCCATACATACTGCAAAAAGATAAAGCACCCAAAATAAGCAAGTCCTGAATAAGTGGTAGTAGTAAGCACCAACAAATTAGTTAACTGCTAAATAATAAATGCAAAATACAGTCCTTTAGAAAAGATTTTTATTTTCTTGGCACAGACATAAAAGTGACATTTGCCTATAGACAGAGCAGGTGAAGACGTATCAGAAATGCATTACATACGTTCATGGACAGGATGACAGGTCTCATGTCTCCTCAGTTATCTGTGAAACATATTAAATTATCACAGCATACTGGTTAAACTGGCAAACTTCTCAAGTAAAAGAGTAAGACTGATCGGAATTAATTAAGAATCAGGGCACAGAACCATTCTCAGTATGTGATATAATGGTACCTCATTCAAAACCACACAGGAATGAAGCATTCTATTGAAATGTTTTTTAGTCAAAAACATTTATTCCTCTAAAGTCTAAAGCTATTAATATTATTTTAACAATCTTTGATAAAATAATGTGTAACATGCTTCTTAAGCTTTAAAATAGGCCATGCAGATTATAATAACATTCTTTCATTAACATTCCTAATAAAAATATGAATTGCTTAATTTTCTAGTGTAATGTGATATCGTAAAAATGTACTGGTGAGGTGGATATTTGCCCTACCATAGATAACCCAATATGGCTATGTTTTGAAAATTGTAAGCTTGTTATTATTTATTTATTAAGATTAATTTACTCATTTACTTATTTATCACATTTAACCATCAGCCAGCCATTGCTTCTTGCTTTTTTTAAAAACAGATTTAATGTTGGTCTTTAGTTACTTTTCTTACCACTTTTAATATAGAAGTTTAATTACAACAGAACTATGTGAATCTTTGATAACTAATGGTTCTCCCTCTCAAGGAAGGTCATTTTTCTAACTAGAGGTCAGACATTGAACAATGAAGAAGGAAGGAAAACTTGGAAATCAATGAAGAAGTTATGTAGAAGTCAATCTGCTTTAGGTTGGGAAACCAGAAAACCAAGCCAGTTAACACTAACGTAGGGTTGAACATGGGTATTTGGCATCTGAAACATTTTTGTATTTTTATTACCCAGAAGTTTTAGCTTACTTGTTTTTCAATATTTTCACTCCTTCCTCATAGTTAAGGGAGTTGGGCATATGACTTCTAGGTGAGAAAAGTGTTATTGTACCACTATTTTAACTATAAATATTACAACTGAATAATGAAATGGATTTTTGCAACTATTTTCCTTCAGCTGAAAGTATAATGATCTAATTGTGCCTTCTTGAGACAAAAAGAGATAATTAAAAAAAATCATCTAGAAAATAAGTAATATTAAAAATCTCAAATCATACAAATGTTAAAAGTCTTTTTCCTTTTATGACTTTTCCAGATTTAAGCTATCTTCAAATCACATGAAAAGCTATTCAAGTGACTTTACTGGAGTCAAGATAACTGCTGAATTCATATCTCTATTTTAAGCTTGTTCTCCATGCTAAACTTGTCAACAGTTTTCAGTTAACAGGAAACCAATATAATACACTTTTATACACAAACTAAAAAGTTATTTTTAGAAAATTAATATAGTACCTTTTTCTTTAAAATTCTCATAAATATGTCTGAAGGTTTGCATTATGAAAATGTAAACCATCTCAAAGTAGGAAAGTGGAACTCAAGACTAATTTTATAAAAATTTTCTTAGAAAATAAATTTCTAATACTTTGTGATTTTTTCATATAGCCTATGCATCATTAGCACAATTAAATATATGTTAAATATACTGTTGAAATTCGTTGTATTAAAAACATATTACACTATCAGTGAAAAAAATAAAAGCACATTATAAACATCTGTGCTTCACTTACAAACATATATTGTAGGTGGACATTTCCATGATTCCATATTCATTAATATCTTCTGAATGCAATTTGGAAGGTGCTAGATACACTATTGGAGAAGGCAATGGCAACCCACTCCAGTACTCTCGCCTGGAAAATCCCATGGATGGAGGAGCCTGGTAGGCTGCAATCCATGGGGTCGCGAAGAGTTGGACATGACTGAGCGACTTCACTTTCACTTTTCACTTTCATGCATTGGAGAAGGAATTGGCAACCCACTCCAGCGTTCTTGCCTGGAGAGTCCCGGGGATGGGGGAGCCTGGTGGGCTGCCGTCCATGGGGTCGCACAGAGTCAGACATGACTGAAGCGACTTAGCAGCAGCAGATAAACTATTAATAAAAGGTTGAGAAGATTAATTAACCACAGCTTATTCAGTATATACTGTTACTGAAGAAAATATATACCACCATTTAAAGATACTTCTCCATTTCTTTCATTATTACATTCTCATATTTCATTTCACTTATGCATGAAAGGAATATTACATGATTTTTCTTTTTCAAACTCTGGCTTTCAAATTATTTATTTCTAGACATCTGAGGAATACTTCTTGAATTCAAAAGACAAACATTCCATTGGTAGTGATAATTTTTTTTCTTACTCAAATCAAAAACTACATTAGCAAAACCAATGCTTTATAGTCTTACCTATTAGGGCATCAATATTATATGAATGAGATTTAAAAAATGACTTTAGCATGTGCATATAAAGCATTTACATTACATTATAACTGCATTCAACAATACAACTGGTTGCATACTTAAGATATATGCATGAGTCAACTAACTATAAGTCATAGAGTATTTCAAGAACAGCAGCAATTGACCAGGCTTGTGTTTCACAGCTGAAAGGGCAGTATTGGCCATTCTCGTTGGTCAGCTCTGGAAGTCCTTTCCAAGGGGATCTTAAAGAAAGAAGAGCCATTTTATGAGATATAATCAAACATATATCTTGTTGGGTTAATAAAATAGGCAATATAGCTGGTGATTTTGCCTTCTCTTTTAGAAAACAATCATATGTACCCATTTACTACAAAATGAAACAGGCTATACTAAAGATTATGTATAAAGAATTTAGACTGAAATTATTCTTTGACATTCAATCTTTAGGATTTAAGACTTTCAATTACAAAGGAGTCCCTTTAAGTATCGAAAACAGGACACTACCATTATAAGTAATGTAAGTATAGAGATAAACATCCTCTCAGGCTTAATTTTATTTCTTTTAGAGTAAGTTTATGAGACTCAAATTGTAATTAATGAATGTATTATGTTTGATCTTGACAAAATTATAAAATGAACATGAAATGATGAAGGAAAAAATGATTAGGAAATGATTAGGAAAATGATTAGAAAAAAATGCCAATTAAAAACAATCCAAATTTCTATACAAATTTCTCATTTTCCTGAATAATAGTACAGTTGATATTTATTGTACATTTACTATGTTCTAATACTAGTGCTTTATGTACATTATCTCAGTTAGTACTAACGGCAACCCTATGTGTAGGTATCATTGCTATTCTTCTAGAACAGAAACACATAGAACTTCAAGGAGAAATAGGCAAATCCATAACTGTAAAATAAAATGTTACCTTTCTAGGTAACTCACAGAACAAGTAGACAGAAAATCTGTAAGTATTTTGTACAACACTGGCCTGTAATGCAGGAGACTGGGGTTCAATCATTGGGTCAGGAAGATCCCTGGAGAAGGAAATGGCAACCCACTCCAGTATTCCTGCCTGGAAAATTCCATGGACAGAGGAGCCCCGGAGGCCACAGTCCATGGGATCACAGAGTCAGACACAACTGAGTGACTAACGCTCATCAACCTAGTTGACATTTTAAGAACACCCCATCCAGTGTCGTGGCTTCCCTTGTAGCTCAGTTGGTAAAGACTGCCTGCAACACAGGAGACCCGGGTTCTGTCCATGGGTTGGGAAGATCCCCTGGAGAAGGAAATGGAAGTCCACTCCAGTATTCTTGCCTGGAGAATCCCATGGACAGAGGAGCCTAGCGGGGCTACAGTCCATGGGGTTGCAAGAGTTGGACATAACTTAAGCGCCTAAACCACACCACGATCCAATGATAACAGAAGGTACACTTTTCTACTTGCAGTTTAGTGACCTAGTTAGAACATATTTTGAGTTATAAAATAAGTATCAATAAGTTTAGAAAGATTAGTCATATAAAATACATTTTTTGACCACAACAGAATTAACTTTGAAATCAGTTATAGAAACATCTCTGGAAAATTCCTAAATATTTGAAAACTAAATAACACCTTTATAAATAACCTATGAGTCAAAGAAGAAGCTAAAGGAAAAACAGAAAGTATTTTCAACTGAATTAAAAAAACATAACACATCAGAATTTTGGGGTATTGTTAATTTGGTACATAGAAGGAAATTTAGCACTAAGTACCTATACTAGAAAAGAAGAAAAGTCTTTAAATCAATGACCTCAACTTACACCTTGAAAAAAACAGAAAAAGACAAATAAACCTAAAATAAGTAGAAGAGAATAATAAAAATTAGCATAGAAATCAATGAAATAAAAATTGAATAATATGAAAAAAATTTGATGAACTCAAAAGCTGGTTCTTTAAGAAGACCAATAAAATTGATAAGCTTCTAGTCAGGCAGATCAGGAAAAAAAGGAAAATACAACTTATCAACATCAAAAATGAGAATACTGACATTATTACAGATTCTATAGAAAATTTAAAAAGTAATAATATACTTTAGGTGAAACCATTTCTTGATTTGTGACAAATATTTTTGTTCTATCTTTTCATTTAATCTTGACAAGTAATGAGATATTATTATTCCCATTTTATAGATGAAGAAATTTATTTCAGAGACGTTAAGTAACTTGCTGAAAGTCACACATGAAAATTAGCAGCAAGGACAGAATTTTAATCCAAAGCTCATAGTTAAAGCTAATGGACATAAAAGTAGCTATAGGAAACAGCAAGAAATAAAAATGGAAAGGTAGCTGGAGAAAAAATTGTGGAAACTAAGGAATTTGGATTTCATTCTGTAACCGGTGGGGAATTGCTAAAGATTTTTAAACATAAGATTAAAATTGTGAGAGTTACATGTCAACAAGATTGAGCTTGCTTGGGATGATAAGACAAAATGGAGAGAGAAGAGTGGAAATATGGAAGCTAATTGCCTAGTCCAGAGAAAAGATTATGAGTTACAGACTAGGCACTGGCCAAAGAAAGGAAGACGGTGGGTTATTAAAAGGAGGAGAGCTAGAATCAAGTCTTGACCACTATCTGGATGTTCTGGAGAGGTAATGAAGTAAAGTTAAAAAGAACCTGGGGTGTCTGAGCTTGCAGACCATGAATAATGGTAATACTGTAACAAAGATGGGAAGCATAGGAAAAAAAACTGAGAGAAAATGAGTGATGGCAGAAGGACATTCAAGCTAAGAAGTTTATTAAGTAGCTGAAAAGTAGAAGAGGAGTTTATGAAAGTTCAAAATTACCTGAAGAGTGAAGATGTGAGACTAGGTGAAATATAACAGAAGACAAGTAGACAGAAAAGAAAAGATCAAGGATAGATTTTTTTGGACAATGAATGTGCTTTTAGGTTCCAGAAAGCAAAGCCAGAAAAACAGCAAATAGAGCCAATTGTGTATTGGTTAAGGGGCAGTCCGTGAAACCACATTGCCTGGAGTTTATTAAGAGCTCTACCAAATTACTTGCCATTTGACTGTGTATAAATTACTTAACTTTCTAAGCTTACATTATAAAATGGAGATAGTAGCTCATATCTGAGTTAGTATCTTGTCCATGTTATACATACTAATAAATCAATCCTCAAAACAACACCAGCACATACCTTAAATAGATGAGGAAACAGAGGCTTAGAGAAATTAAATAACTTGCCCATAGCCACACAGCTACTAAGGGGAGATGTGATGCTCGGAAAACAATTATAGTAGCTATCTTATATAGCTTTTTGGATGAAATGAGTAATGTTATATGAATGCATTTAGAACAATGTCTGAAGATACTAAGTACTCAATAAATATTATTTGCTATTATTATAATTGCTACTGTTATTAGGTTAACAAGGGAAATTTAATGCTATGGCTAGCATAGGTTTTTCATGAATAGAGAAAAGCAACGAGATAGCCAGTCAAAGAAGAGAACTGAGAGGAAGTCATAGGATCTGGGAACCAGAAAGGATCTTCTTGAGTGGCTTCACCAGAGTGGTGAGAGCAAAACAAAAGCCAGCTTGCATGTGGTGATAACTGAACTGGTGTCAGCAAGCAAACAAACAAACAAAAAAAACTAATCATATAGAAAATGTGGATCCTGAAAAGAAAACAGAATGATAAAACAAAGCTTGAAGTAGGAACAGTATGAAGGGACTTTATTTTAGGGTAGGCTGACAGGTATCTTCATAGCTTAGGAAGGAAGGATCAAGTGGAATACCAAGTAAGGATAATCTTTTGACAAGGATGTGGAACAGGGAGGAGGGATGGGATTATAGGCAAAAGTAGATCATCTCTTCAGTACAACATATTCTTACTCCTCATGGAAAAAAGAGAAGAAAGAAAAGTAATGCAAATATTGGGAAATATTGTGGTGCAATAAAGGTCAGAACATAAGAACGTTTACATTACAAAGACTTCAGACTTAATCTCTAGATGAGGTAGAAGTGTGACAGGACTAAAGTTTCTGTGACTGCTGCTGCTGCTGCTAAGTCGCTTCAGTTGTGTCCGACTCTGTGCAACCCCATGGACGGCAGCCCACCACGCTCTGCCGTCCCTGGGATTCTCCAGGCAAAAACACTGGAGTGGGTTGCCATTTCCTTCTCCAAGGCATGAAAGTGAAAAGTGAAAGTGAAGTCGCTCAGCTGTGTCTGACTCTTCATGACCCCATGGACTGCAGCCTACCAGGCTCCTCCGTCCATGGGATTTTCCAGGCAAGAGTACTGGAGTGGGGTGCCATTGCCTTCTCCATTTCTGTGACTGTATTTAAGCTAATGAAAATAACTTTGAAAAAACAATTTTGACAACATTCATGGTGATAGATGGAAGCCCCATGTGTTCCTGTAGTAGAGGAGATAAAATCTATGTTGCTCATGCATATTATAAATATGATATATGTACATCATATAAGATGTACATATATCTAGGTTTAATCTAGAATTTGTAAAATTAAGACCGAGTTATATCATCCAAAAAGGCACATAACTCCGATACTATTTATCTGCTAATAGTTCAGACAAAGGACATGACAAATGGCTTTAAAACACTCAAAACACCAACACTGATATTTTAATTGTAATATTATAAAACCATTTATGAAAACATTTATCAATATATGTTTAAATAGGTGAACTCAAAAGGCCAAGCCTAAACCTTTAGTTTTTGTATATATCCTGTGCTAACCATATCAAAAACTATTAGATAAATTTTAAAAACCAAAGGCTTTTCCCCCTCATACTAATCATGCAATATTGTGTTTAAATAACAATCTAAAATAATTAAAATAAGGTGAAAATTACATAGAACTTGTGTTAAAGAGTAAAGCTTTCAAATTTCATTGTGATATATAAAATATACAGAAATATTATGGAAATGCCATTTACTTAATAGCTAATGAACTGACTAAGCATTCAGTTAAGTTCAGTTGCTTAGTCGCGTCCGACTCTTTGTGACCCCATGGACTGCAGCTCGCCAGACCTCCCTGTCCATTACCAACTCCTGGAGTTTACTCAAAGGCATGTCCATTGAGCCCATGATGCCACCCAACCATCTCATTTGTGTCTCCTTCTCCTCCCGCCTTCAATCTTTCCCAGCATCAGGGACTTTTCAAATGAGTCAATTCTTCGCATCAGGTGGCCAAAGTATTGGAGTTTCAGCTTCGGCATCAGTCCTTCCAGTGAATAAAAAGGACTGGTTTCCTTTAGGGTGGACTGGTTAGATCTATATGCAGTGCAAGGGACTCTCAAGTCTTCTCTAACACCATAGTTCAAAAGCATCAATTCTTCGGTGCTTAGCTTTCTTTATAGTCCAACTCTCACATCCATACGTGACTACTGGAAAAACCATAGTTTTGACTAGACGGATCTTTGTTGGCAAAGTAATGTCTCTGTTTTTTAATATGCTGTCTAGGTTGGTCATAACTTTCCTTCCAAGGAGCAAGTGTGTTTTAATTTCATGGCTGCAGTCACCATCTGCAGCGATTTTGGAGCCCCCCAAAATAAAGTCTGTCACTGTTTCACTGTTTCCCCATCTATTTGCCATGAAGTGTTGGGACCAGATGCCATGATCTCAGTTTTCTGAATGTTGAGCTTTAAGCCAACTTTTTCACGCTCCTCTTTCACTTTCATCAAGAGGTTCTTTAGGTCTTCTTCACTTTCTGCCATAAGCATGGTGTCATCTGCATATCTGAGGTTATTGATATTTCTCCCGGCAATCTTGATTTCAGTGTGTGCTTCATCCAGCCCAGCATTTCTCATGATGTACTCTGCATAGAAGTTAAATAAGCAGGGTGATTATATACAGCCTTGACGGACTCCTTTCACGATTTGGAACCGGTCTGTTGCTCCATGTCCAGTTCTAACTGTTGCTTCCTGACCCACATACAGATTTTTCAAGAGGCAGGTCAGGTGGTCTGGTATTCCCGCCTCTTTAAGAATTTCCACAGTTTGCTGTGATCCACACAGTCAAAGGCTTTGGCACAGTCATTAAAGCAGAAGTAGATGTTTTTCTGGAACTCTCTTGCTTTTTCAATGATCCAATGGATGTTGGCAATTTGATCTCTGGTTCCTCTGCCTTTTCTAAATCCAGCTTGAACATCTGGAATTTCACGGTTCACGTTCTGTTGAAGACTGGCTTGGAGAATTTTGATCATTACTTTACTAGCATGTGAGAAGAGTGCAATTGTGTGGTAGTTTGAGCATTCTTTGGCATTGCCTTTCTTTGGGATTGGAATGAAAACTGACCTTTCCCAGTCCTGACGCCACTGCTGAGTTTTCCAAATTTGCTGGCATATTGAGTGCAGAACTTTCACAGCATCATCTGTTAGGATTTGAAGTAGCTCAACTGGAATTCCATCACCTTCACTAGCTTTGTTCTTAGTGATGCTTCCTAAGGCCACTTGACTTCGTATTCCAGGATGTCTGGCTCTAGGTGAGTGATCACGCCATCGTGATTATCTGGGTCATGAAGATCTTTTTTGTACAGTTCTTCTGTGTATTCTTGCCACCTCTTCTTAATATCTTCTGCTTCTGTTAGGTCCATACCATTTCTGTCCTTTATTGTGCACATCTTTGCATGAAATGTTCCTTTGGTATCTCTAATTTTCTTGAGGAGATCTCCTCTATTTCTTTGTACTGATCACTGAGGAAGGCTTTCTTATCTCTCCTTGCTATTCTTTGGAACTCTGCATTCAAATGGGTATATCTTTCCTTTTCGTTTCTCTTTTTTTCACAGCTATTTGTAAGGCCTCCTCAAGCAGCCATTTTGCTTTTTTGCATTTCTTTTTCTTGGGATGGTTTTGATCCCTGTCTCCTGTACAATGTCATGAGCCTCTGTCCATAGTTCTTTAGGCACTCTATCAGAGCTAATCCCTTGAATCTATTTGTCACTTCCACTATATAATCGTAAGGGATTTGATTTAGGTCATACCTGAATGGTTTTCCTTACTTTCTTCAATTTAAGTTTAAACACTAAACACTAGTTTCAGAAATTACATGCTCTGATGACTTACCTCTCAAGATGAACATAATGTCGAGAAAGGACATTTTTAACCAAAAATATAGTTTTTGCAGTAGTCTCTGGACCCATCAATCTGGAAAAGTACAATTTTGCACGAAGAAAATACCCAACAGGCCACAACCACTCCTGAAAAATTTAAAAGTGAAGAGAAAGGAGCTGTGAATATCTAAAATTCTTTGAAAAATAACAAATTGAAAACTCAAAGAAATAAAAAGAAATTCTTACAGGTCCTTGGTGGTAATTGAAACCTTTAGCAAGATTATAGTTGTCATTGTCTAAGGCATTGTCATAAGTTCCACAGTAAACCATATCACTGCAAAATGATTGAAATTTAGGTTAAAAAAAGATCAGACATTATATAAAAAGCATTAGAAAAATTTCCTAATGGAAAAGGTAAGAAATAATAAAATTATTTTATCTTCCAACCTATAGACTAAAGCTCATCATCCACCTAACCCTAAATTAGTATATACTGAGTTCAGAATGTGTTAGGGGATGATTAACAAATGCTTAATACCTAATACAAAAAATATAAAATATTCAGATATCTTGCTTCCAAAGAGACACTAAATATTGGTTAAAGTTAATTATTTCACTTGTGCTTAGTCGCTTAGTTGTAGTTGACTCTTTGCGACCCCATGGACTGTAGCCCGCCAGGCTCCTCTGTCTATGGAATTCTCCAGGCAAGAATACTGGAATGGGTAACCATTCCCTTCTTCAGCATTATCTTCTTGACCCAGGGATCGAATCTGGGTTTCCTGCATTGCAAGCGGATTCCTTACTGTCTGAGCCACAAGGGAAGCCCCTATACTTATAACAATTAAAATATACACATAATAATTTGAATTAGTGAACATTAATGATAAAGTTTTACCAATTATTATATATTGGAAAGGCTGTTTTTTAAACTTCTCCATTATTTTAAAATTAAGTAAAATTGGTAGATTACCAGATTATAAATAGCAACTTAATATAATTTACACATATTTACAAACTAAACAAAGTTACAAACACTGCAATATTTAATACAAGATAGTTATCTATACTCTCTTTAATTAAATTATTCCATTTTTTCTTTTAGTGAGATAGATAGACCTTATCACATAAGTATGTTTTTTCTGTGGGTTTTAGTTCTGACCAGTGGTTCTTACCACCTCTGAAAACATTGAGAATACTTTAGAATGCAGATAAGTTCACACATATAAAATTTTGCATCTCAAGAGTAAAATGAGTAAACAATACGTTAGGAAAAATCTACAAAGGTAAGGCTACAACAAAATGGGGATCGCTCACATATGAAACAGAAAGCAAATGATGATGGGCATCAAATTTTAAAGCAAAACAGTAGAAGGAAAATATAAACATCATTATAAACTCAAGAAAAAATAAAAATTGGAAAAGAAAAGAAATGAAAAATGAGATAAACATTTAATCATAGAAACAAAATTATTTATTGGCTTAAATAAAAACAGTGATGTAATTACTTAGAGAAAATGGAAAGGGTTCAGGGCGAGGTAACGACAGTTAAATCTGTCATCAAAAGAAGTGATGTGATCTGTCATCACAAGAAGTAAGCAAATAACATCTAATATTTAAAGGAATCAAGAAATAGCTACAAACACATACTATTTAGAATTATAGGAGGAACTACTAGGAGTAACAACTTCTAAAATATTGTCTCTGAGGAAACAATACATCTATGCTTCCAATGTTCATAATAATCATATATGACTTTTATGATCAGAAAAAATAGGCATTAGAAAATATTCATATGACACCTTAGTTTTATAAAGTCAAAATTATTTTATTGATTATTGAATTTAGGACAAGCCCACTTTGAACATTAATGATTATTGAAGATGTTGTTGGTGTTTAGTTGCTAAGTTGTGTCTGACTCTTTGTTTCCCCATGGACTGTAGCCCCCAGGCTCCTCTGTCCATGGGACTACTGGAGTGGGTTGGTGTCCTTCTCAGGGGATCTTCCTGACCCAGGGATCGGGGCTCACATCTCCTGCACTGGCAGGTGGGTTGTTTACCACTGAGCCAGTAGGGGAGCCCCTTAATGAAGATATAGAAGGTATTTTTCAAAATTCAGTTTGAATGCAACTTTAGAAATTTAATTGATAAGCAAAAATTATGACTTGATGAAATAAAATAGCAACACCATTCTTAACACCCATATTTTGACTTACTCTGAATTCACAGTTTTCATGCCAATATTAATATAATTAAGTATAATTATACATTAAATATAATATGAACTACATTCTTAATACTTATAACTTACTCTGGATCCAAAGTTTTCATGCCAAGAGGACCAAGCAATTTTTTTTCTGCAATCTCCAAGGCCTTCCATGCTTTTTGGGTAGTAAAGAGCTCAGGGGCCTAATGAGTGTTAACAAATATACAAACTTTTTGAGATCACAGAATTAGTGTCTACACACATTAGAAAAAAAAAAAACTATAAACCTGGAAAATAATGAAAACTTTAAAAATACAGTGCAGGTCCAGAAGATCGAGTGTAGATGTCTAATCAGACCTAATTCTATCAGGCTGACTCAGAAGCACTGATCTTGGCCTTAGAGGTTAGGAAAGCTGTTTGGGGTGATTGTTTTCTTGTGTCACTTTAAGAAAGTTTACTAGTTCCAAAAGGAAGTTGCCATAGCGCCAATGAAGGCAGAACACAAGATTTACATTATCTTCCTTTAAGTTCACCTGGAACTCATTTTTTGCTTTTAGTGTCATAATGAAACACAGAAGGATATGTACTGGAATAGCATGAGCACATTTGCTTGTGATATAGAGGAGGAGAGAAAGATGACTAAGTGACTAAAAATCCACATTAAATTTAAATGTTAAATAAAATCAATGCACACTGAACCAAAGCTACCTTTATGTACTTTTGTATTTTTTATTCTACTGTAATTAATAATACAATATTTAATACTCTTTTTGACAAGGTGGGAACATCCGGACACAGATGTTGAACACATACCTTCTCTGTTTTACTGTACTTTATTTTTAGACTAAAGTATAGATAAAAAAGGAGAGTCAAGCATTCTTGAGTAGACAGAACTAAATAGAGCAATACAACAACAGCAAAAAGCAGAATGTGAATTGAAGCTACTCATATTAGTTCATTAGTCCAGATGTTTCCAACTAGTGAGCCGAGGCGTGGCACAGGTGTGCTGAGAAACAGACGCCCTCAGCTTTCCCCACAGCCGGGTGGGGTCTGGGGCTCACTGAAGCGGGTGGATCTGGCAGCAACCTAATCCATTTCACCCAGTGTGTTGTACAAATATCATCATTTTCCTTTTTTAAAAATCATCATTTTCTATATGTTATGATGTAAAAACACTGAGAACTTCGTTAGTCATCACCCATTATTTTCTATTTTTTTACATCAAATGTTATAGTTAAGGGTGTTATGCTTTATTCATTAGAAAAGACCATATGGTCTATGACCATACCACTCTGAATGCACCTGATCTCCTCTGATCTCGGAAGCTAAGTAGGGTTGGGCCTGGTTAGTACATGGATGTGAGAAAAGACCATATAAAACTAGCTAGTAAATAACTCATTTTTAAACAAATTCAATGAATTTGAGAACAAATGAGAATAAAGAACTAAATAAACCCTATCATAACATTTTTGAAATTTGAAAAGAACAAAGCAAATCACTCACCACAACCATTGCTATGGTAAAATTAGGCCTGAGCTGGTAGTCACACCAAGGGCTTGATGCTCCATAGCTGTCTTTGTATATGCCCCGCTTGTGCACCAGGTTAGGATGCTTTTCATTGACATCTGAAGGGTCTTCTGACACATAAAATAACTTTTCAAAGTTCTCTTGTATTTTTCTGTTCCATTCATCATATGAGACTCTCACCAGCTTTCCTGAAACATTATAAAAGACCTGGCAGTTTTAAGCATTCAGAGAAACTCAAACATTTAATTAAAGCTGAAGAGTAATATTTAGTCAATAAATTATACACTTTTTTGGAAAGTGTCAGGGTCATTTGAAGGACACTAGCCAGAAATTAAAAATTATCTTTCACTGTATTATTGAAAAAGGATTAGACTCCAATAAATGATCCCAGATCATTTGTTTGGGTCACTCTTACTATTGATAAAATTATCTTTATTTAGCACTTGAAAGGAGGCTAGTCTGAATTGAGAGGTGCTAGAAATGTAAAATATATACTATATTTCTAAGACACAGTACCCCTCAAAAGAATGTAAAACAGTCATGAATAATTTCATAGTGATTACATGTTGAAATAATATTTGATATATACTAAGTTAATGAAAATATAATCATTAATTAATTTCACCTGTTTCTTTTAACTTTTTAAAATGTAGGTACTAGAAAATTTTAAATTACATATGTGGCTTAAATTATATTTCTAATTCACAGCACTGTTTCAGAAAAAAAAAAATGTAAAGATTTCATAACTGTTCACCAAAACTTGACCCGATCATAGTCATATCAAGGAAAAAAAATAAGTATGATGCTATTCATATGTCAGTTCAAAGTTGCTATAAAAATATAGTTAGTAATCAGGTTTGTTACAATTTTCATACTAGTAAATTAATGGTTTGTCTTTCCTTTTAATCTTAAGGGTTTTCTAATACTAGTTCATTGAGTCACATGATGATCATGTAGATTAAGCATACAGACAGTCATTGGATTTTCTTTGGAAACAAAAGAAATAGCTTACCATGTCGTTTCACTGTAACATAATGATAAGGAAAAATATTTTTTTGGGATAATTCCAGCAACCAACGAACAGCAGATTTACTCAGGCCCACAATTTCCACAGCAGATCCATCTCTAAAATTAAAAATAAATTTTATTCTGTACAATGAATAATTTAAGCACTATTTAAAGGGCATTCAAAAAATAATTTTCAAGAATTATATAACTAATATAAAAATGACTATAAAAATCCTTACTTTATAGGAAGTGTGTGGCATATATAAGAAATTTCTCCTTTTATTACTTTTGGATTGCTTAGCATCTTATTTTTAAAAAATTCTATGAAGTAGAATACAGATTATGGAGTAAAAGGAGATAGCTTCTGGAAAAAGGCAGAAGTAGGAATCAAAGAATATTGAGACAGAATTCCAGAGAAAAGATAGAAAATATAGGATATAGGACTAAAGAAAGCCAGAGAAGGTAAGCATCATAATTTCAAAGCTCATTTTTAAGGAAAATGAAAGGGAAGTTCAAGATCTAATAATTCGTCAAAATAAATAGGTTTTTAAAAAGAACATGCAAAATAAATAATGACAACTTCTATTCAACAATTTTTTTTGACATTTCTGATTGAAGATAAAATTTGGATAAGAAAATAGTTTCTTAGACTTTATACTGTAGTAAGAGCTTAAAATAATAAAGAGAAATGATGAGATAAAAGATTAAAAAATGAAGGGGAAAATATTTAGACAGTGAAAGGATTTCATAAAAGACAGGACAACTGGTTGTTTTCTGTATTTACAAGAGATAATAATAATGAAATATTTATAATAGTGAAAATACTTCAGGTTATAAAGAAATGTCTTAACCATGGGGATAATGAATCATAAAACTTTCCTTTGAGGTGCTTGTAGGGAATCAATCCATGAGAACATCCAGAAGAGAACAGATAGCTTTACCTGATTACATATCAAGAGGATTGTGTATGTGTATATTGGGGGAGAGAAAGGAGTACGGGGAAGGGGAAGTGGGAGGAAGGAAGGAAAATGTTGACTGATTTAAGAACACTTCATGGTTAATAGAATAAAAGATTCCACAAGTGTATCACTTTACAAATGATATCATTATATAAACACTATAAACAAACACTACCTTGGAGTGGCTGGGATTCCTTTGTTTCTAGCTCTGTCACTTTCTCCCATTTTATCCATCCAGGTACCGCAATTGAAGCGATTTCCTCCATAAACAAATCCTGTTTCTTCATCAACCCCTGCAGTAATATTAAAACCTAAAAAAAAATAAATCATTTATAAAATTTAAAAGGAATATAATAAATTAGGAAAATCACTCTGGAGATCAATTTGGTAATACCTTAAAAGTTGAAGATGTGCAACTCAAAACTACAATGAAGTATCATGTTATACCTGTCAGAACGGCTATCATCAAAAAGTCTACAAATAACAAATGTTGGAGAGGATGTGGATAAAAGGGTACCCATGTACAAATACTGGTGGGAAAGTAAATTGGTGCAGCCACTATATTTTTAATACACAAGATAGGTCATGTCATTCATGTTCAAAACTGTTCACTGGCTCATTTCAGTATGAAAATTCCTTAAAAAACTAAAAATAGAACTACCATATGATCCAGTAATTTCACTCCTGGATATATATCCAGAAAAGATGAAAACTATAATTCAAGAAGATACATATATTCAATTCAAGAAGATACCCTAATATTCATAGCAGCACTATTTACAATAGCCAAGACATGAAAACAACCTAAATGCCCACCAACAGATGAATGGATAAAGAAGACGTGGTGTATATATATATACAATGATCTACTTTAATATAAATTTGTTTGAGTACTGGTGAGATTGAATGCTTCCCTTATGTTTATTAATGGATGGCTGATGCACCTCCTTGGGCAGGCTCCTTTTACCTCCTGTTCCTATTTCCTCTATCATGAACTAGGAATAGAGGTACTAGTTTTTGGAAAATGTTTGTCAAGTGATACACAAAGGCAAAGAGCTTTTTAATTTATTTGATACTGAATAACTGGACAGTCAATGTTTAGTGACTAAATCTCTGAGATTTGGCCACAAAGTCATAAGAATGCACACAAAAAGGTACACAAGTCAAAATGACTATGAGTGAACAGGCTGTTTCAAATGCATAAAGTGAATAGAAAATCTGTCTTTGCACTTCCTGATGAGCTGCCAAAGTATTCCAGGCTACTGGTGCCCTTTCCATAATCAACCCTGGAGAAACTACAGAGAAGTACGTGTGAGGTACTGATGTGAGGAACTCACATAATGTTTGGGAGAAGCTAACGAAAACAGGTGAGACATGACCTGCCTCTTTGGACTTCTATTTTACCTTGGCTCTTAAAGCTGTTGTTTTACAACTTAAGAAGACTGCTACAGAGAACTGATAATCAAGGGAATATGAGCTTATTGGGAAAAGACAAACCTTCAATAGCAGAGGAGTCTAAAGACTAGATGAGAGAGGAGTTGAGTAACATATTTCACACGAAACAGAATTACTGTATCAATAGCACGCAATAAGCAAAACAAATATCCTCAAACATAAGCAAGAGACTATTAACATGAAGTAGGAACAAAAGACATTAAAAATGACTAAGTGGAGATGTTAGGCCTGGAATTTTTAATAGTTGAAATAAGGAAAACAGTAAAGTGATAATAAAGGGACTAAATAGTAGATGGATAGAGCTAAGAGTGAAATTAGTGAGATGGAAGACAAGATGGAAAAATTCTCCAGAGGCAGCAGGAGTGGTTAAAGGCAGACAACAGAAGAAAAGCTGTGGGGATAGAAATAAACAAGAAGATACCCAGACAAAAGTAGCCTCAGAAAGTGAAAAGAAATAGTAAATCTCAGATCAAAAGAGCTCATAGAGGACCACAGGAAGCAGATAAGAAAAGTTAGAGTAAAATCCCAAATTAAGACAAACAGATGGTTCTAAAACTTCAAAAAAGAAAGAGCAATCACTTCTAATAGAATGAAGTATAGGTCCATAAAACTTTCAATAGCTATACTGGAAGTAAGACATCAATAGAATAATATTTTCTAAAGCACTGAAGGAAAAAAGCATTTATGTCTAATCTGTCATTTAAATATGAGGGCATAATAAAAATACTGCCAGTCATTCAAGGTCTTGGTGGGTTTGACATGTAAACTGCTGTTGTTGTTCGGTTGGTAAATTGTGTCTGACATGCAAATTACAACTTTAAAAATACTCATACAGCAACAATAAAAATACTAACATAGCAACAATAAAAATAACTACAGCAAGACGCTGTAGTAGTAGGAATTGTTCTGAGGTTTTCATATACTAACATAAATAAATAAGCTCATTTGACTAATTCTAATAAGGAAAGAAATAAATGTTGGAGGATATAGTAACAGACAGGGGATGAAAACATGATCAAATTATACATCAAAGTTTATTGTTGCCTAAAAATAGCAATAACCAAGGAAAAGAAAAAGAAGAATAGTCACAACAATTCAAACTGAAATTTCACCTAGATAATATCAAACAGGGATTGGGGGAGAGGTGCATATACTAAGTTACTTAATCTGTTAGGGGTCAGTATAGATTTTAACAAGGAAATGAGTACAGACGTGAAAAATTAATACAGCTATAGGTCATAAAAACAAGAATCACAGGAACAAAAATAGAATGGATTAAAGTGGAATAAATAGTTTCTTTAAAAAATATCTGTAGAACGCAAAACCACACACAGTTAATAAAAGTCAATGTGAGAGATTATATTTGTGATATGAAGGTTGGGTAGGATTTCTGAAATAAAATATGGTGAAGGATATGACAGATAAGTTGGGAAAAGGTCTGTATAATTCTAAAATTAATGATGGACAAGTACTTAGAGTAAACAAAAAACTCCTGGTAAACAACATGAAAAATATCAGAATGCTAAAAGAAAGATGAATAAAGGTATAGAATAGGAACAAACAGTTTATAGAAAAGGAAACTTTCCAAAGACGCAATAAACATATGAGAAAATATTCAAATTTAATAAAAGGAGAATTACAAGTAAAAACAACTACATATGGTTTTATAACCATATTCAGCATTAGATAATGCCAAATGATGTTGGGCTTGGGGCTACATAAGAAGACACTTTGGTTGGTAATGGGAATAGAGACTGGTGCAGTAATTCTGGAAAAGAATGTGGTAGTGTTTAAACAAAGGGCATAAAAGTACAGTAGATATAGCTCTGATATACCAATGTTAACTGAAATAAGCCAGACATAAAAGGACAAAAATCATGTAATTCCATTTATTTGAGGTACCAAGAATAATCAAATTCACAGAGACAGAAAACAGATTAGCAATTTCCAGGAACTGAGGGGAGGAAAGAATGAGGAATTACTGTTAACTGGGTGGGAGTTTCAGTTTGGGATGACAAAAAGTTCTGGAGATGGATAGCAGTAATGGTTGAAAACAGTGTGAATATATTTAGAGTCACTGCACTATACACTTAAAGAAGGCTAAAATGATGTATTTTATGATAAAAATGGTAAACATGTATTTTACCACATACACTCAATAGTAAAAAAATCCAAGCAATCCAATTAGAAAAGGTATAAAACAGTTTTATCATCAAAAAAGGGGTAGGGATGGAAAATAAGCACATGAACAGATGTTCAATACTATTAATAGGAAAATGCAAATCCAAAACACAATATATAGCGGTCGATTTCTTTGGAAAGAATGATGCTAAAGCTGAAACTCCAGTACTTTGGCCACCTCATGCGAAGAGTTGACTCATTGGAAAAGACTCTGATGCTGGGAGGGATTGGGGGCAGGAGGAGAAGGGGACGACAGAGGATGAGATGGCTGGATGGCATCACCGACTTGATGGATGTGAGTCTGAGTGAACTCCGGGAGTTGGTGATGGACAGGGAGGCCTGGCGTGCTGCAATTCATGGGGTCGCAAAGAGTCGGACACAACTGAGCTACTGAACTGAACTGAACATGTCTACCAGAATAGCTAAAAATAAACAAAAAAACCCCTACCAAATTCTGGCAAGGATGTGGAGAAATGATCTGTCCAGTTTGCTGGTGGGAGTGCAAAATGTTACAACCACTTTAGAAAACAGTCTCAGTTCAGTTTTATCTTTCCTCCAGAAACTAAAACTAAGCTGGCAAGATCAGAAACTCTTAACCTTTTTCATTGTTATATTCTGAAGTATTATACACAAATAAAATACTTGTTGAATAAATGAACAATTTCAAGGTTTACTTTCATCTCATCAGTAAATCTTTATTATGTACCTAAAGTTATGTACCTTAATGGGACATCCCTGGTGGTCCAGCGGTTAAGACTCTGTACTCCCATTGCAGGGGGTGAGGGTTCAATTCCTGGTCAAGGAACTAGGATCCCACAGGCTGCACAGCGCGGCCAAAAAAAAAAAAAAAAAGTTATGTACCTTCATCCTTCATGTTCCGATCTATCTGTGGACCAGCATTCCTTTCTCGGAACTGTATGCCCTGCATGTGTCTTTGCATAGCTTCCTGTATTACTTCAAACAATGGTTGATCCTGTTTGAAACATGGATGTTACCTGTTAGAAATTACATTTTTCTTATCTTCTTCCAAATTCTACAACTGAAGTTTTGTGAAAACATGTATTTTCCCTTAAAAGAAGAAATAGGGATCAGGGGTGGGACTGGGGAAAGCAGCAGCCTTTATACATCATATAATACAGCAGACCTTTTGCATGTGAATATTTAACATATTGTAGTTTTAACTATAAATTTCTGTGACATGAAATAATCTGTAATTCTGCTGATACATGAAAAAGAATCTTGTGAGTTGTGATCTGTTAAACAGTTCAACTAATAAACAAATCCAGCTTATTATGTAGAAATCCGAGTTTTAAACTGGCATTGCTCCAATTCATCCACATACATAGCAATGGAGACAAATTATATACTAAAATGGTAATGCGCTTACATTAAAAAATTTGGGGACAAATATTCTTCAAACACTTCATGATATAAACATCATAGAGCTAGCCCTGAGGTAGCCTAGAAGCCCTCCACCCAAGTAAACTGTAACATAAATGCAGATCAGATGTGGCAAAAGTACAATATTCTGTACATTCTTGACTGGGGAAAGAACATACACAAATGTTTATTCATTCTGCACTGCACATAAGAGAAACTCTGAACTCCCTGGATTGGTAGCCAAGGTTCTCCACAATTTGGCCCCCACTTTCCAGAATCCCTTACTACCTGGCAGGTGCCCTACACAAAAAGCCAAACACTGGATGGAGCAGTATGTCCTAAGCTGTGCTTCAATCCACCCTGTGCTTTTATTATTCTTTTCATCTTTAATGCCTTCTCATAATTTCCCTCATCTCTGATGAAATCCTACTCACTTTTTGAGGTTAGTTTAGGTGAAATTTTAATTATTTTCTGTAGTCCTCCCTGATCCCACTAAGAGATCATCTCTCTTTCTTTTATGAGACTAAAAGAGGCACTTCCCATATATTTCTTTTTGCAATGATTATATTATTAATATATACACATGACCTCTTCTACCGTATTGCAAGCTCATCAGGTAAAGAATAAGTCATCTCTGCAGTCTCTCACAGTAGCAGCAGGTGCTAAATAAACACCAATATTTGAAGAATTGTAAGACTCAGATTCTTAATTACATGTACTTTTATATTAGAAAGTAAACTTATTCAGGAAAAAATTATTTTAAGAAATGATCTTTACCACTGTGCCGGCAGACAAAGGAACAGAATCATCTGCAGGATACATTCTGGAAACTGGGCAGTTGAGAATGTCCAGACCATTTGGAACCATTTTACAATAGTCCTGAATACACTGCAGCCACCACCACACAGCATCCCGGCAGTTGTATCTGGCGTGAGTTCCTTCACCCAGGAGATTAGGAATGAGGCCATGTCTCAGGGTACTAGCAAATGCTAAAATGATATTCCTAAAACAACAGAATTAGGTGAATCATTCGACATGAAAATCACTTAAAAAACTAAAGGCAAAAAAGTCACTTTGGGTGATCATTATTTTTTATTATTTTCTCTTATTTCTTTGTATTTTCATGCAGAAAGTGGTCATAATATAGAATAAGCACTGAATTAAAAGTCAGGAACCTTGATCCTTGCCTTGCCTTTTTCTCTAACAATCTGTATGACTTATCCTCTGGGAGAGATTTTTTCCATCTGTGGAGTTTGGGACCAGATGATTTTTAAGGTCCCTCATGACTCAAAAGAACAGGAATTTTATTATCTTGAATGGCAGATACCAAAAATAAAGCAAACACATAAGAAAATTAAAGGTAAACTGACCTTGAAAAACATAATTCATTTTCAAAAACTTGTAGAGAATATTTTATCTTTCAACATATTATTCTACCATCATATACCAAAAGGCAACTTTGTAAGATGGCTTTCTAAGAAGAGCATGAAACTGAGAATTAAGACTGAGATTTAAATCCTAGTGTTGCCATCTGTATAACCTTGGAAAAGTCATTTAAAGTTTTTTTTTTTTTGCTAAAACCATTTAGAAATTTAATTAATTCTGTGTATCCGGTAATACCTCTCTCTTAAATAATTGTGTAAAAGGAGCTTTTTTATTTTCTGCAGTACAGAAGTGTTAGTGTGGAGAGTGACACTTCCAATTAATAAAAGGTCAGAATACTAGCGATTTTAATTATCCAGAACATGTCATACACATGGAAGTTGAGTAAAAAGTCCTCTATCCATGAACATCTCTGCAGAGGGTGGAAGCAGAACTATCTGTGGTAGAGACAGCCATATGTCCACCAAAATGGCTTTCCTAAAGGTCCCAGTCAGATGATGGCATTCTCCAAGAAAAAAAAAAAAAACGTAACTGCATGGAACAGGAGTGTTTTCCCCAGGATCTCTTTCCCTTTCTGCCAGCTGACCGGAGAGACCCAGAGGTCCTGGAAGATTGTATATCATGCAGATAAAGGAGGCTATATCCCTTAACCACCATGTGGAAAACTGCCTCCTGAACACCCATATAGGATCAGAAAATCATAAATTTTGTTTATGAAAAGCCCTTGAAATTTAATGGCTTATAATTCATAGTAGTTAGCACTACTCTAACAAACGTATTATCTTCTGGGAAGTCTTCTAGATCGGGGTAGGCAAACTATTTTTCTGTAAAAGGCCAGACGTAAATATTTTAGGCTTTGTTGACCTTACACAGTGCGATCATGCATTCTTCTTCTTTCAATAATTCTTTAAAAAGGTAAAAACCATTCTTAGCTTACAGGTCATACAAAACAGGTGACATCAAAACAAAAATATAAAAACAAAATGCTTTTTTTGCTACAGGTTTTAACTTGTAGAGCAGTGATTTCAAACTTCAGTCTTAGGCCACTGGAAATCACTGAAGCCCCTGCAAAAACACAGATTTCCATCTGTCAACTCTGCCTTTCCACCTCCAGGTTTGGACTCAGGGAGTTCAGCACAGGGGCCAAGAATGTGCATTTCTAACAAGTTGTCAGATGATGGTAATACTGATTTATGGAACACTATACAACACTGCTGTGGAGCCTTTCTTTTCTACCTTTGATAAATTTATTTATAGTATTGTGACATAGAAAACATCGTTTTAAATCTAGAAAACATAAAACTGGAGGTTATGAGGTCTGCACTACAGAGAAGGAAACCTGATATTATAGTTCTCTTTACAGGACTCTGTCATTAGGGAAGAACAAAAAATGGAAGACCTTCCAGTTTTACCTAAAAGTCATTTGCACTCTTATACTTAATTCGGGCACAGACATTTCACTCTTTAGTGTGTGGTGTTTGTAACATGGTTATACAATTATTAGTTTTTCCTGAAATAAAGTAGCAAATGCTGAAGATAATCTGATCTGTAATGTGAAGTATTAGAATTTGGTAACTTCAAAGATTGTCACACCTTTGAAATTCTATGATCCCATTAAATGAACACACAACAAATAAAATAAAAATCACACCTCAGGAAAATGTGGCTACCTACCAAATGTTGAGAATAGATGAATAAGAAAGGCCTGAAGAGCACTGAAAAACACTAAGACATAAACTTGCATTGCAACTTTTTAAAGATTTCCTACCTGGCCTCCAAATAGCGTCCAGTAATCAGCAGTAGACCTCTAAGGGCAATAAAAGTATCCCTTCCCCAGCAGCGGAAAATACCAGCAGAGAAGTGAGGTAAGCCTAACAGAAAACACAGCAAAGTAATCTATTAACCTCAGTATACACAAGCCTACGAACTCCACGACTATAGGTTGAGCTGCTCTAAACTTTGGGGTTAAGGAGGAGGTGAAAAGAGTCTTCAAACTCTCTTAAAATTATCTGCAGAGTGTATGGTTATTCTTATGTCTACTTTTGTGTGATGAGGTTCCATAATCATATCTGATTCTTAAAGGAATCTGTCACTCAAAATAGACTAAGAACCAGTGCTATAGAGTGATGCTTATTTGAACCGGTTAGAATGTATGAGTTTTTAAAAATAGACTTTCTTTTAGCAAATTAAAGATAAAATCAGAGGTCAGATATTTAACACATGAAGAAACACTCAATATAGTAATAATGATATATTTTAAAAGGTTCTACCTGAAGTTTGAAGGCAACAAATTAATCTAAATATGGGATGATTACCTTAATGACAAATAATTACATGTTTATTGATCTACCACTCTAGGGTTATTACTTCATCACCAAATTTCCCATTAACTTAAAACCACTTAAAAGTGTCACAGTTCGTTAGAAACAACTTTTACAGGTGAAAACAAGGATTTCAGATGTTAAATCCCTTGAAAACTTTAGGTAACTACAGGCTTTATGCAGGAAGTAAAACAGAATGACCATAGATAAAATCTAAAATTTTACTTTTATATTTAGTTTGGTTTCTTATGAAATGTGAAAAGAAATACAATTGTTATATGTAACAATCAGCAGGAAAGTAAAGCAAAGGAAATTAGCATTTCACCATAAAACAAAACTGCGCTAAAGTATACATGTAACAAAAATTTCAGGGAAGAAAAACTCAGGTCATAAATAAAACGTTCACAGCATTCATTTATAACTATTTTCTAAACACTTAACACTATCTGACATTATTTTGTTTGTCTTCTGGTTTGTTGAGTGAATGTCCCTCCCCAGTGGAAAATATGACCCATGATAACAGAAACCTCATTAACCTTATTTGCCAAGTTATATCACTGAAAACTGTAACGTATATATCACTATGAAAATGTATTGGATGAAGGAAATAATTGGATTAATTATAAAATGTAAATTGAGAGGTGAGATAATTTGACTAAGGAAAAATATTGCCAATACTTTACAATTAAAGTTTCTGTTTGTTAGGTCTTCACCTTGGAGAAAGACATTATTTTCTTCAGTTAGGAAAGGATCAGAACTAAAGATAACATCAGACATTTCTTTCTATATTTTCTCCCAAATAGTGGTATAAAATTTCCCTAAACACTTTTATATTGTTCACACAGTTGACTTCCCAGGTGGTATAGTGGTAAAAATCTGCCTGCCAACTAGGAGATGCAGGTTTGATCCCTGGGTCAGGAAGATGCCCTGGAGAAGGAAATGGCAACCCATTCCAGTATTCTTGCCGGGAAAATTCCATGGACAGAGGAGCCTAGTGGGCTACAGTCCATGTGGTGGCAAGG
The DNA here is from genome assembly GCF_027580195.1 of Bos mutus. Taxonomy (NCBI): domain Eukaryota; kingdom Metazoa; phylum Chordata; class Mammalia; order Artiodactyla; family Bovidae; genus Bos; species Bos mutus. Next base: position 41,874,391 of record NC_091619.1, read on the forward strand.
AGTCAGACACTACTGAGCAACTGAGCACCAACATACATGGTTGACATACAGTTTATATATATGGTCGATGATGGTACTGATGACAGCAGCGAATACATATATATATATAGTACTCCATGTTGCACAGATTTCCTGGTACTTTAACCCACTTAACTGGAGAAGGCAATGGCATCCCACTCCAGTACTCTTGCCTGGAAAATCCCATGGAGAGAGGAGCCTGGTAGGCTGCAGTCCATGGGGTTGCTAAGACACTAAGTAACTTCACTTTCCCTTTTCACTTTCATGCACTGGAGAAGGAAATGGCAACCCACTCCAGTGTTCTTGCCTGGAGAATCCCAGGGATGGGGGAGCCTGGTGGGCTGCTGTCTATGGGGTTGCACAGTCAGACATGACTGAAGCGACTTAGCAGCAGCAGCAGCAGCAGCAGCAACCCACTTAACACTTGGCATAAAATATAAGTATAGACAGATCCAAGGGTAAGTTTGAGTTGGTATGCCCTGAATACAGGCACTCTTGTTAAAAAGTCAAAACTAAAACCTCTAGCATCCATGTGTGGAAATATTTGTATTCACTAAAACATTTTTTAAATTAATTAATTAACTTTATTTTTGGCTGTGCCGAGTCTTCAGTTGCTGCACAGGCTTTTCTCTAGTTGCAATGAGCAGGGACTATTCTCTAGTTGCGGTGTATGGGCTTCTCATTGCAGTGGCTTCTCTTGTTGCAGATCATGGGCTACAGGGCACGTGGGCTCCAGTAGTTCTGGCTCATGGGCTCTAGAGCTCAGGCTCAGTTGTGGCATATGGGCTTAGCTTCTTCGTGGCATGTGGGATCTTCGTGGACCAGGGATTCAATCTGTGTCTCCTGCACTGGCAGGCAGATTCCCAGGGAAGCCCTATATTAACTTTTCGACCTTTCAGAATATATGACTTACAGATCACACATCTTCTGAATAATTTCTACCTTGTCAATTAATGTATAAGTTTAAAATTATACACATATTTTGTATCACTGTTAGAAAAGGAAGGTATTCCTGGCCTTTGTATCATTTAAAAATGAAACCAAGAAATCTATCTGCAAATCCATATACAGTCCTATAATATGGAATATACAAAACTCTCCTTTAGCATGCTAGAAAGAAATACCAGAACTTCTATCCATATTTATAAACTATATTTTTAGTTTTTCTTTTTGTTTTATATTGTACATGATATGTAAACATACCAAGTATAATAGCGTATGAGTATATCATTTATGATCTCAATATATTTATTTTGGGAGTGTTTAACAACAGAACTGGATAATCAAAAATGTTGAGATCACTATTTTATATAATAGGCTTCTAAACAATAGGCTTTAAAATCAACTTCTGCATTTTTTCCACAATGTTCTTGTTCAGTTTTATGACCATCTGCCATGAATTCACGGGGGAAAGTACCAGAAGGATATAAAATAGTTGAGTGAAAATCTAAAACACAATTATATAATTAAAATATTCAGAAGGTTCATATAATCCTTCTAAGTGAAATGTTAATTTCTTTTTTAGTTGTTGGGTTCTAGTAGGTCATTTTTATAGGTTTGGCCACCTCATGCAAAGAGTTGACTCACTGGAAAAGACTAATGCTGGGAGGGATTGGGGCCAGGAGGAAAAGGCAACAACAGAGGATGAGATGGCTGGATGGCATCACAGACTTGATGGACATGAATCTGAGTGAACTCCGGGAGTTGGTGATGGGCAGGGAGGCCTGGCGTGCTGCAGTTCATGGGGTCGCAAAGAGTCGGACACAACTGAGTGACTGAACTGAATGCAAATTTAAGGGTAAACTGAGGCAATCACATAGACAATACTGTTCCTTTCATCCTGCAATTGGTATTTCTCAGTTTAGTTTGGAAGTTCTAAACTTCAGTGGACTCAAATATTAAATACTTTTTAGAAATAGCTTGAAATTTATTAAAAAGAAATCATAAGCCTATTTTGCTAAGAATTATACCTGTTACTTGATTTGGGTTTTAAATATACTTTCAGGAAAGATGCTAATGGAGTTGGAAGCATTTAATTACAATTAGACACATAATAAAAATTATTTAGCATTTGTTTTGTGTTTCGTAACTTGTTGAGGATCTTCACATGATCTCTTGGTAATTACAAGGCTATGTAAATTTTTTATATTGGGGAAAAAAAGTATAATGTAATGGGAAAGGTAGTAAAACAGATTTGATTGAAAAATGCAAAATGTTATGAGTTGGAAAAAATACACATGCAGAAGAAAGGGATTAACTGGCCACAATAAAAAGTGCACATAAATAAATGTCTGGTGCACAGTGATACTTAAATAGCACCGTTATTACTTTTATAAATGTATGCCTGTGAAATTTTACCAGTAACATAAAAGCTTGGAGAACATCATGAGTTTTTAAAAATAATCATTTCTTTATAATTTTCCTAATACTGACTTACACATTTTAATCTTGTACATAATTTCTTACCTGCAGCTAGAGACACACAACACTGCTCCTTCTCCCTTGTGATCTCATTCAGCCTGCATGGCACATCCGTAAGCGAAGGTGAAAGAAGTGGCAGAGAAGAGAATCTTCCTACTCCACACATTTGGACTGAACCCAAGGAAAGGTGTTTCACAAAGGTAGAACCATTCTGAACAAAGCTGCAACAAAGTTATAGAGTTCAAAGTGTTACGGGTAGAAATAAAAAATTTTTATTACTTATTCAAAAAAATTTATTAGGGTAAGAACACCTAATTTGAGAATCTACTTTTTTAAAGAGATTTTTAAGGGTACAATACCAATTGTTATTTACAGCCACAACGTTGTACATTAGATCTCAAAACTTACTCATTTTGCATACCTGAAATTTTATGCCTTATTGATTCAAAAAATTTTAGCAGTATTATTTTAGTTCTTTTTTTCTCTTCAAAAAGTTTCTCTATTCAAATGTATAGCAATGCTAAAATCAGTTAAACAGAATTTTAAATTTGGTAAAGGTTTCAGAACTGCCTTCATTTCACCCAGTATTGTATCTACCTAGCTGGCTTTAAAATGTTTACTGTAAAACAAATGGTAGAGTTGAAGTTTTATCCTTTCTGAAGTTATGCCCAAATTGCCTTGGCTGCTCATCACTGGTACATTCCAGCCTGTGGTTTCACCTCAGGGAAATTCACTAATAAAGGCATATTTCACTTATAACAATAGCAGAATATTTTTTCTCTTAATTAATAAAAAATTAGAAAAAAATAGTATGTGTAGATTTAAACAAATTTATCCATTAATTTAACAACTCGAGGTATAGAGATAACACCAAGCAATTAAAATTCCCCATCAACATGTTTTTTAGCTTTATAGAATAGATTTTAATATCTAAGTTTGTTTCTGTATGTTCCAGAATAAAGGATGTTAATACATTTTATGCCCACTTACTAACTTTTTCAGCTGTATGCATGCATGACAATTCCTGATGTTTTGGTCTTTTTAAGAGTGTATACACTGACTGTATGTGGCTTCTACACAAACATGCCTATCCACTCAATCTTTGCTGGGTATACCTTGACATTTGCTTCCATGCTACATCCAGAAGAGTGGTGTATGCACCGATTAATATAGCATCAAAGTAACACGGGATAAGGTAACGTGGGATCTGCTTCAGGTAGAAGAACATAGCCTGCAACCATTTACCAACCTGTTATAAAAATAATTTTAAAAGTTAACTTGGTGTGCTTATAGGCTTGGATTTAAAAGCTAAATCCAAACATTCCACTGTACTATCTAGCAATCTATTAACCAGATTTTCACTTATAAGAACTGAAAGATGATGCAGAAGAAAATGTTTCAGGTTAGAAAACAACATAAACGTATATGTTAATATACATTTCTTACTGTGCTCCTCACCTTTTATTTTTTTGGACAATATAGCTTTACTTACTTCAGCAATAGTTCCTGACCGTGAAATAAGTCGGTTACTGACATAGTCAATCATCCAGTCTCCAGATCTCAAATTATCACAGAAGGGATGCCCCAAGTCATTCTTTGGTCTTATTTCTGCCAATACGGACATTAATCCTGAAAATTCAGAGAAATATCATACCAATTTAATCACTGGCAGAGTAGTTTGCTCTCACAGCCTGGCAACCTGCTGCTAGTCTCCAGTGATTGATGGTGAATATACACACAGCTAGATACAAGAGCAGCATAAACCTCAGTGGCACTTCCCATGACTGGAGGTAAGTGTGGCAACACTGCCTTGAACCAAGATATAAAGGCAGGCTGACGGGGACTGTGGTCAGTCACATGAGCTATGCAGAGCTTTCCAAGATTCCTGTTTTCTGGGTTGGTCCTGCTCTTTTGAATTTTAATATTACAATATTCAAAGGCAATTGGCACAGCTTCCCTATCCTAAGGCATCTAGGGGCAGAAAACTGATAAGTTTGTCTTTTCACAGTTGAAAAGTGGTAGATTCATGAATATTCACGCAAGATTTAAGAAAAATCATAGAACTGGCCTCAGAGACAGCAAGATCACCTATGGTGATACTAAGAATAAAGTCTGTTCTGGAGAGAATCTTTGAAATATAACAGGAGTTTGTGTTGTTTAGTTGCTAAGTTGTCTGACTCTTTTGCAACCTCATGGATTGGATCCTGTTACCAGGTTCTTCTGTCCATGGAATATTCCAGGCAAGAATACTGGAGTGGGTCACCATTTCCTTCTCCAGGGGATCTTCCCAACCCAGAGATAGAACCCTGTCTCCTGCATTGGCAGGCGGGTTCTTTATTGCTGAGCCATCAAGGAAGACCATAACAGAGGTACTTGGAACTAAATGAGGTATCAAAATGAAGTATACAGACATATCCTCAAGTACCACTCAATTAGAAATATTAGAATTTCTATGCACATGTGTGTGTGTGTGTGTGTGTGTGTGTGCTCAGTCGTGTCCAATTCTTTGTGACTCCATGTACTGTAGCCCATCAGGCTCCTCTGTTCCTGGAATTTTCAAGGCAAGAATACTGGAGTGGGTTGTCATTTCTTACTCCAGGGCATCTTCCTGACCCAGGGATTGAACCTGCATCAGTCATCTATCTGCATTGGCAGGCAGATTCTTTGCCGCTGTGCCATAGAAATTTTTGGGCTTCCCAGGTGGCTCAGTGGTAAGAGGATCCACTTGCCAATGCAGGAGATGTAGTATGTTCAATCCCTGGGTCAGGAAGATCCCCTGGAAGAAATGGCAACCCACTCCAGTATTCTTGCCTGGAGAATCCCATGGACAGAGGAGCCTGGCAGGCTATAATCCATAGGGTTGCAAAGAATTTCTATGTATATATAACATATTGTTATTTCAATGACAGATAGCTAGAACAATACTTCTTTTCATCACTTAATAGGGTAGTAATTTAAAATTATATTGGCTTCACTGACTTCATTCCAAATAAATTTATTTAGTTAGTTAGAATTTAATTAATTTTATTGTGTATACTAAGCATGTTTTGAAAATTTCAAGTTAAATATATAAATTTAAGATATTGTTACAAGAAGTAGGGAAGGGGAATTCGGGTTAGAGAAGAGAAAGGTCAGTGAAATGGTTAAGTGTGATTTGAATAATCTCCTGGGTGTTTATTGGAAGGACTGATGTTGAAGTTGAAACTCCAATACTTTGGCCACCTGATGCGAAGAGCTGACTCATTTGAAAAGACCCTGATGTTGGGAAAGATTGAGGGCAGGAGGAGAAGGGGATGACAGAGGATAAGATGGTTGTATGGTATCACCGAATCGATGGACATGGGTTTGGGTGGACTCCGGGAATTGGTGATGGACAGAGAGGCCTGGAGTGCTGAGGTTCATGGGGTCGCAGAGTTGGACATGACTGAGTGACTGAACTGAACTGAGGTTGTTATTAAAAGCCTATTGGAAATACAACGTGATTGTTGAAATATTAAACAGCCAGAGGGATTACGGATTGGTATAGAGTACAAAAATAAATCAAATAAGGGCAATTATATTTAGAACAAATGAGAAAAATCATTTCATGAAGAAGTAGAAGGAAAGTAGAAAGTTTAGTTATGTCTATGCTGCTACTGCTAAGTTGCTTCAGTCGTGTCCGACTCTGTGCAACCCCAGAGACGGCAGCCCACCAGACTCCCCCGTCCCTGGGATTCTCCAGGCAAGAACACTGGAGTGGGTTGCCATTTCCTTCTCCAAAGCATGAAAGTGAAAAGTGAAAGTGAAGTCGCTAAGTCGTGTCCAACTCTTAGCGACCCCATGAACTGCAGCCTACCAGGCTATAACTATACTTAATTAATTATAAGGAACATAAAGGCGAGAAAAGAAGTTCACAAAAGTACAATCTTTTCAGGCAAGTAGAAAAAGGAGTTTAACATCTCAGAATGAAAATGGAGTAGATAGCTGCTTATGGCTGGTAACACATACATTTCTTTATTACAGCATAAAATAAAAAATGAGAATATTTCAGAAAAAATGTCATAAGCATAAAAAGTCTTAAAATTTTTTATTGAAAGCTTCTTATGTGCTTGATTTAGCAGAAGGTATGAAAGCTAAAAACAAGAACCCTTCAAAAGGCAAACATTATTCTTCTAAGGGTATAGTCCACTTAGTAGAGTTTGATAGCTAGTTATCACTGAATACTTACTATGAACTAACCACTCACTGTCTAAGTACTTTATACATATTAACTCATTTAATCCCAACAGTAAGCCCTTGTGGTAAACACTATTTTTATTTCCATTTTACAGATGAAAAATTGAGCCACAATTTGCCATATAATTAAAGCTAGTCAGTGCAACCCATAAAATTTGGTTCTAAAGCCTATTTCTTGACCATGATAAAACATTCACAAAAAATAGTATATTAATTATTAAAATAAAGCAATAAATTCCAAGGGCTAATAAGAGATACAATAGATAAATACAATGGGTGTCTGGAAGACAAAGAAATTACTGTGAAATCAATAATTAAGGAAGGATTTGTGGAAGATGTAAGAATTGAATTGGCCCTTAAAGACGGGAGATGTACAAAGAAATTAGGAGTCGAAAAGGAGGCTTGTTAAGTTGTAAACTTCATGAACCAGGAATATAAGTGCAATAAATCAAATTTCCTAAATAAAAATCTAAGAAAATATGGCTAACCAAATGAATTAAGCTGACAGTTAAATATTTAGTTCCTTTATCTCAGTTTACAACTACTCTAACTACAAAATATTTAACTAAAAGTTCTCTTTGTAGGATAAAGCAAATAGGCAATAAAAAAAATTTCCAATTATATGAAAAAAGATGACTATACTTACAACCTAGTCCCATTTGGGGCCCAAATGAATAATCTCATTTAATCCTCACAAAAGTCTATGAATTAGACTTTTAATTAGTCTATTCACATGTTATGGAGGCAGAAGTTGGGGCACAGAGAATTTAAGTTACTTGTCAGAGGTCAATCAATGAGTAGGTGGCAGAGCCATGATTTGAACCCAAGCAGTTGAACTCTGAGCCCATACTCTTACTTCTATAAGGAAGATACCACATGACCCTAAAAAAATACCCCTGAAAAGCTTCACCATCTTTATACTTGCTTACCTTGAAGACCTGCATATTTAAGAGGTAACCAGTTTGGTATGTTATAACATCCTCCACCATCTTCTTTTTCTTCTGATTCACATCGGTAAAGTACCTGATTTAGCTCAGCCAAAGTTAATCTAGAGGCAATACTAAAAATTGGAAAATAAAACTGGTTAAATATAATGAAATTCCACTTGCTGTCAATAAAAATAAAGAAGAAAATCTGAACCATAACCATAAAATGTCTTGGAAATGTATGTTTTAGGAACTCGGCATTATACTATACATTGTAAGCAGTACGCATTATAAACAACAATTACAGAACAAACATGCTAAAAACTCAGTTAGAAGTAACATTTCTTCCAAGACAAGGAATTAATCAAGTGCTACATTTTATTAGTTAGAAGTACACTGAAAAAATCTTTTGGCTGTTATACCCTTTATCTTTTAAATTTGTGTTTTTATTATTATTTTTTTTTAATTTGATGGTTATGAACACATATTTTTCTCATTCAAAAGGCTCCTGTTAACTGCAAGCCTAAGCCAGAATGTTCCATTTCCCTGTTTTTCAACTTGTGCTAAATCAAGAGCCTAGGGGAGAAATGGGTAGGTCTGAGAGTGGGGCAGGTCCTTCACCATGCAACAGCCACAAACTCTCCCCCTGGCCTCTTGGAGACAGAATGGCAGTTGACTTAAAAGATCCTATATCTCAGGGACTTCCCTGGTGGCCCAGTGGCTAAGACTCGATGCTCCCAATACAGAGGATCCCACATGCTGCAACTAACAGTTAACATGCCACATCTAAAGATCCCATGTGCTGCAACTAAGATCCGGGGCAGCCAAATAAATAAAAATTTAAAAAAGATCCTATATTTCAAGAGAAGAATTTGTTGGCAAAACGAACAGACACCAGAGAACTTTTGTAAGCAATGTATTTTTTAACCTTAAACTCTTTCTTTCTATTTTAGACTTAGTCTTTCTTCTCCTTTATATTCTCCTATGTGTGACAAGCACTTTTATACTAATTATCTTAAACTCAAAATAATTATCAAAGGACCAGTAAAAGGACAATCAAAAGTCAGTTAACTACCTTACAAATCACATGTTATTCTACTGTTGCCTATCTCTCCTTTTCCTTTCTGTCCTTCCCTAAAGTTGCACTACCTTTCAGATTCGTTGTTCAAAGAACTAAGATTTTCTTAAAGTTGTTTCTTGATAATGATCAGAATGCAGAAACTAACTCTCATGGCCTTAGTTTCAACAAAGGTTCAGTTAGCACTGAAATTGTATAAGGGACCACACCTACCTGAATGCAACTGAAACCCTACTTTCTTGCACTTCTAATTACTCAGGTAAATTCACCTTATATAACTGAAATATCATGAATATTATGTGAACACATATTTTCTTGAAAATATTCTCTTTTTTCTCATTTACTTCTGTCTCAACTTGGAACATGACTTAGTGACTAAACCACCACCATCAACTTAGAAAATTGTCAGCTGTGCTTTGTTCCCTCTGTCTCTGCTAGCTTCCCTCCTCTCTCCTGGGACTGACTGTAACTTGTGAGTCAAGAGTGAGTCAAATCAGCAGCCTCAGTACCAACTCCATTCTACTGTAGTATTTACCAATATGTAGCCAGTGAACTTCTTGCAGAAAGCCCAGAGATATATCCACACACCTATGGACACCTTATCTTTGACGAAGGAGGCAAGAATATACAATGGAAAAAAGACAATCTCTTTAACAAGTGGTGCTGGGAAAACTGGTCAACCACTTGTAAAAGAATGAAACTAGAACACTTTCTAACACCATACACAAAAATAAACTCAAAATGGATTAAAGATCTAAACGTAAGACTAGAAACTATAAAACTCCTAGAGGAGAACACAGGCAAAACACTCTCCGACATAAACCACAGCAGGATCCTCTATGACCCACCTCCCAGAATATTGGAAATAAAAGCAAAAATAAACAAATGGGATCTAATTAAAATTAAAAGCTTCTACACAACAAAGGAAACTATAAGCAAGGTGAAAAGACAGCCTCCAGAATGGGAGAAAATAATAGCAAATGAAGCAACGGACAAAGAATTAATCTCAAATATATACAAGCAACTCCTGCAGCTCAATTCCAGAAAAATAAATGACCCAATCAAAAAGTGGGCCAAAGAACTAAATAGACATTTCTCCAAAGAAGACATACAGATGGCTAACAAACATATGAAAAGATGCTCAACATCACTCATTATCAGACAAATGCAAATCAAAACCACAATGAGGTACCATTTCATGCCAGTCAGAATGGCTGCTATCCAAAAGTCTACAAGCAATAAATGCTGGAGAGGGTGTGGAGAAAAAGAAACCCTCTTACACTGTTGGTGGGAATGCAAACTAGTATAGACACTATGGAGAACAGTGTGGAGATTTCTGAAAAAACTGGAAATAGAACTGCCATATGACCCAGCAACCCTACTGCTGGGCATACACACTGAGGAAACCAGAATTGAAAGAGACACGTGTACCCCAATGTGCATCACAGCACTGTTTATAATAGCCAGGACATGGAAGCAACCTAGATGTCCATCAGCAGACAAATGGAATGGAAAGCTGTGGTACATATACGCAATGGAATGTTACTCAGCCATTAAAAAGAATCAATAGTGGTGATTACAAATATATCAAAAAAGATCTTCATGACCAAGATAATCACAATGCTCTGATCACTCAACTAGAGCCAGACATCCTGGAATGTGAAGTCAAGCGAGCCTTAGAAAGCATCACTACAAACAAAGCTAGTGCAGGTGATGGAATTCCAGTTGAGCTATTTCAAATCTTGAAAGATGATGCTGTGAAAGTGCTGCACTCAATATGCCAGCAAATTTGGAAAACTCATCAGTGGCCACAAGACTGGAAAAGGTCAGTTTTCATTCTAATCCCAAAGAAAGGCAATGCCAAAGAATGCTCAAACTACCACACAATTGCACTCATCTCACACGCTAGTAAAGTAATGCTCAAAATTCTCCAAGCCAGGCTTCAGCAATACATGAACCATGAACTTCCAGATGTTCAAGCTGGTTTTACAAGAGGCAGAGGAACCAGAGATCAAATTGCCAACATCCGCTGGATCATCGAAAAAGCAAGAGAGTTCCAGAAAAACATCTATTTCTGCTTTATTGACTATGCCAAAGCCTTTGACTGTGTGGATCACAATAAACTGTGGAAAATTCTGAAAGAGATGGGAATACCAGACCACCTGACCTGCCTCTTGAGAAACCTATATGCAGGTCAGGAAGCAACAGTTAGAACTGGACATGGAACAACAGACTGGTTCCAAATAGGAAAAGGAGTACGTCAAGGCTGTATATTGTCACCCTGCTTATTTAACTTCTACGCAGAGTACATCATGAGAAATGCTGGGCTGGAAGAAGCACAAGCTGGAATCAAGATTGCCGGGAGAAATATCAATAACCTCAGATATGCATATGACACCACCCTTATGGCAGAAAGTGAAGAGGAACTAAAACGCCTCTTGATGAAAGTGAAAGAGGAGAGTGAGAAAGTTGGATTAAAGCTCAATATTCAGAAAACGAAGATCATGGCATCTGGTCCCATCACTTTATAGGAAATAGATGGGGAAACAGTGGAAACAGTGTCAGACTTTATTTTTCTGGGCTCCAAAATCCCTGCAGATGGTAACTGCAGCCATGAAATGAAAAGACGCTTACTCCTTGGAAGGAAAGTTATGACCAACCTAGACAGCATATTAAAAAGCAGAGACATTACTCTGCCAACAAAGGTCCGTCTAGTCAAGGCTATGGTTTTTCCAGTGGTCATGTATGGATGTGAGAGTTGGACTGTGAAGAAAGCTCAGTGCCGAAGAATTGATGCTTTTGAACTGTGGTGTTGGAGAAGACTCTTGAGAGTCCCTTGGACTGCAAAGAGATCCAACCAGTCCATTCTAAAGGAGATCAGTCCTGGGATTTCTTTGGAAGGAATGATGCTAAAGCTGAAACTCCAGTACTTTGGCCATCTCATGCGAAAAGTTGACTCATTGGAAAAGACCCTGATGCTGGGAGCGATTGTGGGCAGGAGGAGAAGGGGACGACAGAGGAGGAGATGGCTGGATGGCGTCACCGACTCGATGGACATGAGTTTGAGTGAACTCCGGGAGTTGGTGATGGTCAGGGAGGCCTGGTGTGCTGCGATTCATGGGGTCGCAAAGAGTCGGACACGACTGAGCGACTGAACTGAACTGAACTGAAAAAGAATGCCTTTGAATCAGTTCTGATGAGGTGGATGAAACTGGAGCCTATTATACAGAGTGAAGTAAGCCAGAAAGAAAAACACAAATACAGTATACTAACATATATATGGAATTTAGAAAGGTGGTAACGATAACCCTTTATGCGAGACAGCAAAAGAGTCAGATGTATAGAACAGTCCTTTGGACTCTGTGGGAGAGGGCAAGGGTGGTATGATATGGGAGAAGGGCATTGAAACATGTAAATTATCACATGTGAAATGAATCAACAGTCCAGGTTCGATGCATGATACAGGGTGCTCGGGGCTGGTGCACTGGGATGACCCAGAGGGATGGGATAGGGAGGGAGGTGGGAGGGGGGTTCAGGATGGGGAACACATGTACACCCATGGCGGATTCATGTCAATGTATGGCAAAACCAATACAATATTGTAAAGTAAAATAAATAAATAAAACAGATTAAAAAAAAAAAAAAAGAATCACCTGGAGAGCATATTCAAGTGCAGATTCTTGTCCCTAGATAATCTTAGTAGCTCTGATGAGGAATGTGCTATTTTATAAACATGCCATTAAAAAAAAAAAAAAAAAAAAAAGCATGCCATAGAAGCACAAAACTGCTTCATCTCAGATTTTTAAAATAATTTATCTACTAAGTATGGCTTGAATTAAGAGTTAATATCCTTACTAATAAAAGCTCTTATAGAACAACAAAACCAACTGAACAGAACATAAAAATGAACTAATATTTAAAAATGACATTTCACTAAATAAATACAAATGACTTATGAACACAGAAATTATCTTAATATTTAAAATAAATTGAGATGTAATTTTAAAGTACTTTATATTTACCAATTTGACTAGTAATAGCTAACACTTATTGATCACTGATACTCTCTGTCAAACACTGTTCTGAGAGTCACTATATCTCCTAAGTAACTTGCCCAAAGTCTTACTTCTTACAGTTAATAAGTCTGAAATTGGATTTAAATCCAGGCAATCTGGTCCCATCCTTTATGCTCTTAAACATTACATTATAATAACATATACTCAGTAAGGATGTGGGATATTAGACTTTTACATTGAGCTGAAAATATTAATATAATCTTTCTGGAAAGGATCTGGCAGTATTAAAAGCCTCAAATATACGATAGTCTAACTCAGAAATTCCATTCCTGGAAATTATCCTAGTACTCATGACATATAACATATATTGAGCATTTGTTATGTGCCATGAATTGTATTAAGTGTTTCATGTGCATTATCCAATTTAATACTTATGAAATCTAAGAGGTAGGAATTATTTTAAGCCTCATTTTCCAAATAAGGAAACTGAGATGAATAAAGTGTAAATAACTGGTCCAAGTTAAAGTGTCCAAAAAATGGAGACTGATGAAATAAACTATGGTATAGCCAGATATAAGAACAATGTATTGGCATTAAAAAAATGAAATGGTAAAGAGTATGATGCATGTAACTTAGTCTCAAATAGCTCAGAAAAATTGTATGTGTGTATATATAAAGATGTGTATATACATATAGATATATATGTGTACATATGTATACATGTGTATCTATCTATCTAGAGAGCATGTATGAGTGAGATAGCATGTGTGCACACAAATGATAAAGTAACAGGATAAAAGGTTAACAATAAATGATCTCAATACTGCTGGTCCTTGGACTATCCTTTGAGCAACAAGGATATAGAGAAGCCTTAAAACTACTTAAATCAGGCTTGTGACAACTTATCATTATTAAAGTGGCAAATCTCCATAAAATAAGGCATACTTACGAAGCAAAAGGAATTGTTAATATAGGATCTGCATTGTCAACAGCAAGACTCCCAGATTTAAAGTGAGGACTGAACTGTGTCAGATGATTTCGAAGAATTCCAACAGCAACTTGCGCATGTGGATCAAGACTAACTCTGAAAACATTAATTAAAATGTGGTTGATTTTTAGGAGTAATTTATTCAAAATTAACAGAATATGTAAAATATTTTAAATATAAAGTCAATAGCTTGAACTCTACCTGAATATAATAACACTTCCTGGAGACAAATTTTCAAATTCTATTTCTTGAATATATTCATTGGGTCCTTTTGTAGTAACTCCAGCTTGCTTAACAATTTTACTTTCATTGAGCTTGAAAAAAATATATAAAACCAGTCGATAAATAAGCCTAATGTCCTTAAAATGTTAAATACAGTAGTGAGATGAGAGTCCGAAGTACCTGAATATGTTCTCTAATTTCTACTGTGATGTTTGGTATTCCATTGATTGAATTAGCATCCTTCCTATAAGGTGCTGTATTTCTCTCAACAGTTCTAGCTTCAAGAACTACTTCTTCAATTTTGCCTAGGAATATATAAAAACTTTAACAAAATTTCACATTAAACTATCTGAAATTAAGAACTGCTAAAGGAGTTTTAAATCATTTAACCTAAAGTTGAATATATTAGCTAACTTAAAAAAAAGCAATCTGAGAGTAGATAATTCTATGTAACATGCAGTTTTCATACATGCTTTTAAAAAATTAACAGAACTATTTAAAAGAGATCTCATCAAGTAATAACAGTTTAGCTCTGGGAAACAATGTGAAACCTTTCTAATATTGACAGGAGAGAAAGTAGATCACTTGAAAGGCTTACATTTTAAAAATGGAATATTTCAAAGACAGAAAAAGTAGGGAAAAGTTAAACACCCAGATCCCACTACCTCGCTTAAGAAAATATTCCAAACCCAACTGATGTCCGTGTGTTCCCTTTCTTTCCCTTCAGAGGTAACCACTACCTGAAGGCTGGTCTGCATTGATCCTGTGCATTTTTACTACATATACCTGTTTCCCTAAGCACCATATACTGTTCTCCATATTTCCAAGTTTATGTGAGTGGATTCAAGTTATAGATACACTTCTGCAACTTCCTTTCTATTGGATAACACTGTAGTTTTTCAAATTTGTTTATACTGCTATGTTAGCTCTACCTCATTCATTTTAGATGCCAAACAGTATTCCACTGTATGAGTGTACCCAAATGTATTCATTTAACCACCACTGTCATTATTTTCCTCTATTATCAATAATGTTACAATAAATATTTTTGTGCATATTTCCTAGTGGAAGTGCAGGAGAGTTTCTCAGATACACACCTGGGAATAGAACTGCTAGATCAAAGGATATATAAAACTGAAACTTTATTATTTAAATAATTTGAACTTTAAACTGTTAATCTGACAATGAAAGACCTTCTGATCCAGAAGTCTACTTCTGAAAATATATACTAAGAAAATTATTCAAAACAAAAAGATTATTCCTAGTGTATACTCAAATCTTAAAGAGCACTGCTAAACACACATAAATGTTAAAAATGGAATGCTAACATAATAAAATATAAAACATTCAACATAATGAAAATCAAAATTATGTGGACTGAGAAAATGGAACATGTTTTAAGAATGATCACTGATCAAAAACAAAACAAAACCCTGAGATATTACTGTATACATTGAGTGCAACCATGTAAAACTATATATGTATATTAGTTACAACCAGATGAGATTACTGTATATAAACTTGTGAACAGTTAAAAAAAAAGCAATAGACATTTAACCCTAAAACTATTCAAGTTGATAACTTCTAAAAATGGGAGTTATGAATATTTTGCAATCAGCAACAAATATAGAGTATGATCATGTTTGTGAGAAGCTTCATTCACTCAGTTAGTCAATGGACTTGGACAGCTGCTATATGCACAGGAGCATGTTATGCCATAATATATTATATATAATAATAAATAAGGAAATTAAATATACATATCTAGAAAACAATCAAGTAATAATAAGTATATACCTCAAGGATGCATTTTATAATGTCTGAGTGATACAGAGACTATAATTGCTATATGTTCAGAGGACAGAGAGTTTACTGAGTACTTAGAGAAGGCTTCTCAAAGGAGGTGAAACTTTAGTCCTTGAAAGATGTAAAGAATTCATAAATAAGTAGGAGTAAGGCTACTTAGGGAGCAGTGAAAATATCTATTTGGTTGAAACAGATGAGGATGGATTATAAAGTGCCTTAAATATTAAACTACTTTCCATTTTGGTTTATATATGTAAATATATGTATACATATACAGAAACACTTGGACACACATATAAATATATATGTATATACATATGTACATGAATATACATATAAATCTAGCTGGGTGTAGAAGAAATACATGTTCATTTATATAAATTAGGAGATAGGAAAATGTATTAGGATGAAAATAAAATCAGAACTCAAAAAATGTTAACATTTAACAGTATTTCCAGGTTTTGCTCCATGTAGTAAAAATACAAGTTATCAAAAATTTGTAATTCTTTTTCTTAACTACATCTATACTCACACTGTGTTACAATATATATGACACGTAACAACAATTTAATAATATTTATTATTATTAACAATTTAACAATACAACCAAAACAACATTTTTTAGATCACATTACCAGGGATGCACATTTGAGGCACTTCCTTGCTGTAAAATGAAGTCTTGGGATTCCTGAAAGCAGTTCTAGAAACAGATACGACCGACTGATGGATACTGGGTGAATGTCTGGTTACAGCCACTATGTCTGCATCAACTTGATCCACATACACCTGAGAAACAGAGAGAAAACACATTAGTGCTCAAACTGGAAAGACTCTAAAACTGAACCTAAGAAAGGAACCTAGAAAATGTAGCTTCTTGCCTGGATAAAACCCTTGGCTCCAAGCTCTTGGTGAAGTTTATTGATTGCACACCTGGCCGCAATAATGCCACTCTGGGAGTTCACTTCACCAGCGTTGGATGGCGATGCTGCAGGATTCCATTTAGTGTAAAACCGCTCTTCAGAAACTACTGAAATCTGAACAAAACAAAAACTTAGCCATGTGCATGTTTTAATGACAATGAGGAATTCTGGTAAAAATGATCAGTTTTGGGCCTTGTGGGTTTTAAAAAACAACACATAACAAACCTGGTGAGGCACTAATTCGTCATAGCCTTTCGTACTACCACTAGCACAACATGCCATGGAGACAATTGTGGTACTTGGGAGAGCGTCATATGCTGACCTATGCTACAAAAGAGTAAAACAACACAAGTTTATTTTCTTTCAAATGCAAAGTGCCATGCTATAGCCCCATGACGTAAAAGGAGAAGTACAGAATGTACATAAGTACATCCTGAAGATGTATTCATTTGCTTTAAGACAAATGACAAACCACTCAAAAACCTTTAAATCACAATCACTTACAAATCTAAGGCACTATTTTGAGGTACTGTGGATATTACTGCCATTAAACAGCAGAGAACTAAACATCAAAACATTTAGCGAAATAAGGAAATACAAGCAACAGGATAGACGCTTACCACAATAGGACACTCGTTATCATGGGTGATGTCCATAAACAGGGCATGTGCAATAGCTGGCACTAAAGGCCTCAAACAGGGCTGAACAAAGGATCCAACAGGCTCTCCTCCGTATCGGTAAACTAATCTGCCCTCTTCATGGCTATCGTATGCACTCATTGCCTCTGCAAAGCATTACAGAGTATTTTAACAATCTTCATTAGCAATGTCCAAAAAGAGATTAGATTTTGTATTGTGACTGACTTTCAAAAACAGACCACAAAAATATTATCAAAAATAAAACTGATTTAAACATTTAAACAAATGTCCATCAGTTTAAATGACAAAAAGTCTTTTCTGCAACTTAACCAGAGAAATGGCTCATGCAGTAAAAAAGGAATATATGCTGCTTATTAGGATGTTGGTTACATAAAATCTATGGAGAAAAATCTCAAGATTACATCATTTAGGCAGATAGAGATGAAAAACAGATTTATATATTTTCAACAACAAAAAAGTGATTTTGTTCAAGTCATCAATTCGTTCCATTGGTCTTTCAAGTTAAAATGAGACATCTTACCCCAAAGTAGAAATTTTCACTAATGAAAACAGACTCAGTTATATTAAGAAATTTTGAGTAGAATATTTAAAAGAACAATAACTATGTTGAACATTATTAAACACTGTACATAAAGCTATTAAATGCCTTTTAATCTACTTAAACAAAAACTGAAGCTTTAGATGGGAAAAACACTTTCAATGAGCCTACCTCTTATTAAGGAACTAATGCCCAGTCTAGTAACAAAGACATTGTCCAGGTCTTCACTTCCTGTGAACAGTTCAGCTACTACATATAAATTGGGTTGCAATTTCCTAGCAGCATCCAACATATACTGCAAAAAGCACAGTCACAAATATAACAGAAAGAGAAAAGCAAGATGGTGTGGGGGAAGGAGAGGAGGCAAGACTAGGCATGGATTTGACACAGGAAAATACCATGTAGCAAGACAAAATGGAAATCCAAGAGAATTTCCAAAGAAATTTAATTGTGCATAAGTAAGAAAACATAAAATGGACCAAAACATACAGAAAACAAAAGAATGTATAAAGCGAATATAACAGTTAAAAAGGAAGATTAGATTTTGCAGATGGGACACAAAAGGGGGAAAAAAAGGAAGAAGAAAAATGTTAGTGTCACTTAAAAAATGTAAACCATAGTACTGCAATTCTGCTAGGCTTTCCAAACCCTATTTTATGTTTTGTTTTTAATATCCCTAATTAGCCTATTAATTTTCAGGCCCTTGACTAAACTATAAATGATAAATTCCCTGCTGGTGCATCATTTAGCTATTGTAAAGATTAGGTCTGACTAGACTTAAGCCAGTTTTTCCTGAAGATGATAATAAATTCCTTTTTTTTTCCTGGCCACGCTTTGTGGCTTGCTGAATTTTCGTTCACTGACCAGGGACTGAACGCAGGCCACGGCAGTGAAAGCACTGAGTTCTAACCATTGGACTGCCAAGGAATTCCCCAGAACTTCTAATCAGAAATCAGATCAGTTCAAAAAAAATTGTTGAACATTTGCACAAAGGCTAATACTTGAAATTCTAACACATAAGACCCTAGAGGTTTTTTAAACTTAAATTTTAGTATTCTGTATTTTGCTATAATGTTATAACCATCTTACAAATGTATTGCTAAAGGCATACATTTAAAAAAAAACTCTGCCTTTTTTTGAAGCTAAAAATGTTCTACTACCTTAACTAATGTTCATTAAATTCTTCCAAATCAAAGCAATTTTTCATCACAGGACTTGAAACATATGCATTATAATACTGCTTTAAAATGATAGAAATAGATGTTTTTCAGATAAGCACACATTTCCACAGAACACTAACTTGTCACTAGGAAAGTTTCAAAGATCTTACAAATAGAATGAAACTCTAAAGTGTTTACAAAGCTGTAAACATAAAAGATAATGCTATAAATTATATAAAATTTATAGCATTTATAGTATTATATAAAATTTAAAGCATTATCTTTTATGTTTCATAAAAGATAACACTATAAATGTTGGCATTGCTTACGTTACTATAAAAAACCTGAAGAGGAACAGAAAATTTTTATGTTTACATTTACATATAATTATATTTCCATATGATAATGAAAATTGAATCAGTGAGACAAACTATCTTCAATATGCTATAATGCTAGTGTTTATTTATTATTATTTTTTTTAATGCTAGTGTTTAAATAATTATTATAATATGAAATAAGCTATATGACTTCACTGCTGCTAAGTCACTTCAGTCGTGTCCGACTCTGTGCGACCCCATAGATGGCAGCCCACCGGGCTCCCCTGTCCCTGAGATTCTCCAGGCAAGAATACTGGCTTGGGTTGCCATTTCCTTCTCCAGTGCATGAAAGTGAAAAGTGAAAGTGAAGTTGCTCAGTCATGTCTGACCCTCAGCGACCCCATGGACTGCAGCCTTTCAGGCTCCTCCGTCCATGGGATTTTCCAGGCAAGAGTACTGGAGTGGGGTGCCATTGCCTTCTCCAATATGACTTCACAGTGGCTACTAATTTATTGAAACTAACCTAATAATAAGAATAAGACAAATTAATATTTATATATTGTTAAATTATTAACAAGGTTAATTCTTTTAAAATATTAACATTAAAATATTAATAATATTTTAATAATATATATGGCATATTGTTGTATGTGTATTATCGGAGACAATATAATGTCCCTAACTTAAATAAAAATATTAACTCATACGTTTTATGCCCAGTACTCCATAATATCTGCATCAAAAATTCTCGGAATTATGCAAATTATGCAAGTTTTAAAATACTACCACCATATTACTGTTAGCATTCAACAAGCAAAAGGAAACATGTATTTGTACACTCTTATTAAGGAAAGCTAGGAAAGGACACTGATTTCTTTAACATAGATGAATTATTTATCTGTACCTCTGCTACATGAAGAGGTGTTGAGTGACAATTATCAAGACGGACTCCCTGGAAATAAGTTGCGGTGATTTCTGTGTATTTTTTCATGTGTGCCCAGAGATAAGGACAGTCCTCTGGTTTTTTCCCATAGCGTAATTTAACACTGTCTCCCCAGCAAATAAGTTCTCTCCTTAGATAAACATCTGAACCTGTTAAAAAAGGAGCTTGCTTTCAATGGTTCAAGGAATAAAATGAAAATATGTATTTCAAGGAAAAACTGTTGTTTTAAAATCACATTTATTATTTCTAACACAAGCCATATATAGGTTAAAATTATATCTAAAATGGTATGGGATAAAGTTTTAAAAAATTGATAGTAATTTAGATCTCCTATCTATTTTGCTAAAACTGTACCTTACATTCTCTTCTAAAAACGTGTGCTAAATAGTAAAAATTCAAGTTGCTTCTTAAAGGAAAACAGTAATAGTAATATCATGAGCCTTTAAAGCTATACCAAAACCATTTAAAGCTCCATCTCCACCTTGCTACCAATTTTTGGCAATATGTTACATTAAATCCATGGTGTAGAGCAAAGTATCATTTTTCACTTCGAATGGTTGGAAAGGAGATGGCAGAGATACTTAAATGCAAAGCTACATGTTTTTTTTAAAAAATGAGACTTCTGAATTAAATTTAATGTCATAAAAACAGGCTTCTGATTCTAAAATGTTAAAAAATAAATATATCGATAGGTCCCTTGCAAAATTATTCCTGGCAATGAAACAGCTATAAGAAATAAGAAGCTAGCATTAAGTAAGAGGGAATCTAAAAACAATTGTTTTCTAGTTTAACTGTCATTCAAATATCTTAAATACTCCTCTAGCTAATCAGTGAAAATATCTCTTACAATAAACAGTTGTAACCATACAGGTTCAGATGGCTTTTTAAAGATGCAAATGAGTACATTTGTGTACAAATGAGTTGCCCAAATAAAATCTTCTGTAGAACCATAATATCAAATAGATATATGAGAACTCTTCTGTTTGAGGAGATAGGGGTAGAAAAGGAAAGAAGGAGAAAGAAGCTGAATCTCATTCTGTCAGTTCCTTCTCTTCTCTCAAACTGTATGCACCTCTGGCATGACCAATGAAACAATTTAAAAATCATCAGCCTACTCGGGGAACAAAATCAACAAACAATTTATATTCTGAGCTTGCCATGAACTTTTATTTCCCTGTCCATAGAGAAGTTAACAAAAATGACATACCTGGTTCAGCAAAATTTCGAAGGGGATCATCTCCCATTACCCATCCATTATGTGCCATCAGAAAACAAGCTTTATTTGGGACATGAATCATTGATTCTTCTACAGAGAGGGATATGTCTTCAAAGGGGAAAGTAAAATATCTAGGAGATACAATGAAGTATGAAATCCATACAGGAAATTCCTTGGAGAAAATCTGAATTAATACCATTAAAATTAAACTTTGTCCCTAATGAATAGAATAGATAAGATTAGTTTGACACCATTTATAAGAAATAAGAAATAAACTTCAATACAGGTGAAAAAATCATCAGACATTTTGAGTAAATCTAGCAGGATTTGAGAAATTGAGTAAGTATTATACTATATCTGATTAACATTCTAAGTATAGAATGTTAGTACAGAACATTCTAATAACTTTAAAAATCTCATAGAATGACTAAGAAAATCACTAAAGTATTGACATTATTTTGCAAAAGTTTTTACTATGCTTCAGTTGCCTAATCTCTGCTGTACACTACTTATAAGGAGCTAAATACTTGCTTAATTTGCTTAACAGTGAAATTATTAGTAAGTATGCAGTCCTCCAGAAACATGAATGTAAATGATTATAAATTGGTTCATACTGATGATAGTTTCTCTAATTAAAGATTTGCCTAACAAAATTAATTAATATTAAGCCTAGTTACCAGATCAAAACTGCTATTTCAATTTAACAAACATACTGGGTCACACATTCAAGGAAATTAAAATTTAGGTTAATTTGAAGAATTTAGTACAATTTCAATTTTTAACCTTTCATGAGAAGAAAACAAAAATGGAATACCTGGTAACCAAAGGATGTTTTCTAGTAACAGGTCCTAGTTTAGGTCCATGGTCAGCCAGTCGTTCATAAAACACATTTCCCAAAAGGCAATTGACTGCCTAGAAAACATGAACTTATGTCAATAACAACAACAAAAAACAGTATTAAAACTCAGAGAAAAACAGCAGTTCAAAAGAAGTAGGTAAAACCTGTTCCTGATGATAGTTAATGAGTTGATGCTTCTCCGAATTTAATTCCTCAATTCTCTTCCTGAACCAATTGCAGCATTCATTAATTGCGGCTGGCCCATTGCTTGAAGTAGATAAAGCAATACGAATATTATTTAATGGTTCTACAAACTCTACATTAAAAATTTTTCTAATACGGGTCATAGAAACTTAGGACCTTAATTAAGACTTAAGAAATTTTCCAGTTGTATACATTTTTACCACAAAAGGGGAAATGTCATGTGTTGGAAGTAGTAATTATAGGGAATTACTTTATTTCATTTTTTATTCAGGCTGTTAACAAATAGCATAAAAATAATACCATAAACGTAATCAGAATAGTCATAAAGGTTTACAAGCAATATTATTCTTTAGTATGTAGTAAAATATAAAACATACTCATGTGGTATGAAAGTTGCTAGAGCAACATTCATATCTACAGTGCAGCCAAGCCGTCTGTATTCAGGATCCTGAATTATCTTAAGGTGGTGATCTGGATCAGGCCTTGTTGTTTTCCTATTTTCTGAAAGAAAGAAAATATTATATCTTAAATGCAGATATATATAAGGAGATTATAACTGTTACTTATTTCATATTTTTAGTTTATTGTTTTTTTCTTAGAAAATAAAAGAACTATTTATTTCATAAGCATTCCTTCCTACCTCCCTACGTATCCTTCTGCAAAAACCTAACACACACACACACACACACACAGAAGGAAAGAGAGAGAGAGGCGGCATTGGGTAAAGAGGAGAGAGAGATCCTGACTGGGGAAAAAAAAACAACACTGTAGAAGAAAAACGCAGCAATTCCCACCAGTTCAACCCCAGTCCCCACCTTACTGCTTTGATTAGTATTCAGGTATTCTATACATTTTTTAGGGCACTAAAGATGTTCCGTTCAGTCACTCAGTCATGTCTGACTCTTTGTGACCCCATGGACTGCAGCACCCCAGGCTTCCCTGTCCATTACCAACTACTGGAGCTTATTCAAACCCATGTCCATTGAGTCAGTGATGCCATCTAACCATCTCATCCTCTGTTGTTCCCTTCTCCTCCCGCCTTCAATCTTCCCCAGCATCAGGGTCTTTTCCAATGAGTCAGTTCTTCGCACCAGGTGGGCAAAGTACTGGAGTTTCAGCTTCAGCATCAGTCCTTCCAATGAATATTCAGGACTGATTTCCTTTAGGATGGACTGGTTGGATCTCCTTGCAGTCCAAGGGACTCTCAAGAGTCTTCTCCAACACCACAGTTCAAAAGCATCAATTCTTTGGCGCTCAGCTTTCTTTATAGTCCAACTCTCACATCCATATATGACCACTGGAAAAACGATAGCCTTGACCAGAAGGACCTTTGTTGGCAAAGGAATGTCTCTGCTTTTAATATGCTATCTAGGTTGGTCATAACTTTCCTTTCAAGGAGTAAGCATCTTTTAATTTCATGGCTGCAA